>NC_084960.1:4585284-4683363 GCF_949316205.1 Platichthys flesus
CCACAGGCTAGTGTCCCCCTGCCAGAAGGAGGATATTCAAGGGAGTCTTAAATGGACCTCTTGGTGGCACGGATGGTGCACGGGCCACAGTTCATGTCAAGGGACATATATTTGAAAGAAAACTTTTGCTAAACAAACAGTTTGAATCCTAGCCACAGGCAATCTGTACTATTTCTGTAAGAGTCAATTTTATATGTCTATAAAGTAGAATATCTTTAAAATATAGAAAAGGAACAAGAAGAAACCCCCTGGTGCATTAATAAACAGGAAGGTTTCACATTCTCAGGTCAGTATCCAAGAAAAAAACAAACAAATTGATTTTCATGTTGCAACTGGTTTATTAAAGGTGAAATATATAAAGAGAAAGCAAAGAGCATATTCGCTGATTTATTCCCGGATCGATAAGTGTTGCATAGCATGACAAAGTAAAGGTGTGTAACTGGTGCTGGAGGTGATGGTGAGAAGGTTAAAGTCAAACTGTATGAGCTTTAAAGCTCTAAGAGATATTAGACCCAGCGGGTTGTAACTGGACAACCAGAACCGATCGATACAATCACATCACGTCCACAAAGTGCATGAGACAGCCCTTAATGACACTTGCTTTATACACATGGAGCCAGGCCGGAGATTAAATGCTTTTTATGTGGAGATCTCACAGTGAGTCTCTTCATGTAATGATGAAAATCGATTTTAAATGTATTTTCAGTACTGAATGTCTGGCTCCGAAAATAGTGTTGAATATTGTAGTTTTTTTTTAAATAAAGCTATAATATAAAAATCTTTCGTTTTAAGTGTTGTTTTGTTTGTTGTTTTTTGGGGTGTGGGGGATAAGCAATTTGTGCTTGTCCTTTAGACACACATCTACATTTACAGAGTAACTATAAGTGACATGCGCTTAACCCCAACATAATTAAATCACATTTTCTTGTCCTCCATAAATACAAATTATAATCTGTGTTCATGATACTTTAGCCTTTAATAAACAGGACAAGTGAAATGCAGCATTTAATGAATCTACGTTGAGTTGAATTGTCTGTGGCGGACGTGCAGCTCGTTAAGTCACAGACCGATTCCAGCCGAGTGTGAGATGACACAGTTCAGAGCTGAATCACTGTCTGTACTGTCAGTGTCTGAACAAAGGGAAGTGAGGAGGCGGCCCAAACCAGACCTGCCTGTTTAACGCTCAGAGCCATTAACATCAATACCTCTGCATAATGTCTGATTGTATATTACTTATATTTCCATTACTATGAGAGAATTGACATATATCAAATAGTTCTTTATTTGACACTGTATTATATTACCTATATTACAATATTATTATTACTGGTAAGATCACAGTATTCTCTTTCATCTCCTCATACGTTAATACCTGTACTTATATTGACTTATATACAGTACACGCCTAGTTCACATTTCTCAATTGCTGCAGTTGAACTTTAGAAATGTTGGGTCAAACACAGTGACATTCACAAACCACCTGATGGCTGTTAGCGTCCTATTACTTCATAATTGTTTTAGACCTGAAAGGAATTCATACTTCAAAACAACGGTGGCCCCTTGAAATGAGCAGACTGAAGTCACAGGGCCTCATTCAGCGGCAAACGTTTCCATTAATTAGCGAAGAATCGCCAGAGGCCTGAACTTTAAAATCGCAGAATGCGAGGACATAAGGAGCCGAACATTCTCACCTGACATTTAACTTGTGGCATTTAGTTGATTTTCCAGTTTCAGTCTTTCCGTGGTTTCATTATATTGTCAAACAGACAAACTATTAGTTTCATGCTATGAATGTTATTTCAATAGAAAGAAAAAAAAGAAAAAATTGCTGCAGGCATCCTGCACTCATCTGGCTTTCCTTGCTCTCCGTAAGACGCTATACGGAAACGGATGGAGCTGCCGGCCTGTTCTCGGCATTAAGTCCGTCATATTCCTTCGTAAGCTAACAAATACGGATGCTACAGAAAAAATAGGCAGTACTACAAAAAAATCGAGTCAAAGATCGGAAAGGAGGAAGAACTTTAGACAATGGTGGAACTCTTTAGTAAGATGGGGAGTCGGACCGACATTGTGCTTTTGACTTTTGCGAGATTCATTATCAAAAAATCTCCTCGACCACGTTTGTTGTTGTTGTTGTGAGAAACTATCGACTCTGTGCTTCCCTCTAGTGGATGTTTTCTTAATAACCACACCAGTTGTGTTGCTTGAAATGGACGGATCTTATTTCGTAAGCAAAGGCAGCTTAAATGAGCATTTGCACTTTATCACATTCCCTCACATGGCCTTTTCAAAACCCTGTTTACTCCCATCCCTTTCCCCCGTCCCCTCCATCCTCCCCCTAGTCCCTCGTTTCTCCCTTCCCTCCTCCATTAGCAGACATCAACAAGCTGCCATCTATCCAGAGTGAGTGGCATCACAAATCCATTAGCCTAAACAATGCAAAAACATTTCATCCCCGAGTCCATCTCTCTCCGTCTCCATCCACTCCTCCTTCTGTCCATCTTTCAACTCCCCTTACCATCACTCTCTACTGAGTCACGTATCACATCCCATTATTGTCTTTACTGCAAAAACAATGGGGCACCACTGTTTGCGACTGGAGGGCAACTCAAGACACACTCAGTGGCAGCAAAGTATTTCAAAGTCAAACGACTGACTCCATCGTGGGTTCAAACTCCCGAGTTATCGGGGAAGGCTCAAATTCAACTGTTGAATACTTGAACCACTGAACGATCCCAGCACCAGCGGGTTCACGCAGCCTTAAATAGATCCAACAAGGCAGTTGATCCAGTCTTAACGATGGTGGCAACACAAACTGCTGTCAGCGTAGCAGCAGAGAAGCTGCAGTCACGGCTATGAGCCGGGGTCAGTATTAACAAGGGCTTTTACAGGCAGAGACCTCCACAGCCTCATTAAATTCCTGAGAAATTAAAACCACCAGTCAGAATTGTCTCCGACTCTAAATCCTCTTTTCAATTACATTTCTACAGCGTGTGCGAATGCGACTATTGTTCCACGTTGGTTGCAATAAATGTTTAGTGATTAAAAATAAAAAGTGTGTTTAGCTTTACGTGACAGAAATGATTGGCACCGAGTAGGAAAAATAATGTTTGACTAAAACCACCAGTGGATTATAGAGGAAGCTGTAAATGTGGGAGAGGAAGGTGCAGCAGGTGGAGCAGGAGAGAAACGGAGCAGCAGTGTGTTAAATAAATAACAGTCCAGATGAGATTAGCAGGAGGAGAAAACCCCCGGGGACCGAACTGCAGTTTAGGATTTACACAGTGCTTCAAGAATAACAGTGGCTTAGCTCAGATATTACATCAGTAATTATACACGGTATATTGGTTAGGGGTTTTCTTTTTATTCCATATTTTCTCATTAAACTGTGGTCAGAGGTGACTGAGGAAACAGGACTACAACAACTGTACAGCACCTGATTGAATTTGGCTGTATTTCCCTCTTGATTTGTGGCTTTGGGAACCATGGGTGTCACTCAGGTACCTGAACAGCATCAGTGTGACAACACTAGACCACCGGCTCTGTACACCTCTCCCAAAGTCGACCATCTTAGCTCCACAGACATGAATGATCAGGGATTTAAAATTGAAATTTGTTTACCATTAGATTTTCTTTACTTATATGAAGTCGTAAGAATCATGTAATTTATTCAGGAAGCAATATATATACAGTACACCCAATATAATTTGCACCCATTTATTGGATTATTTTTAATCGAACCTGTTGTTTAATTTAAAAGATAGATTCACATATTAAGGCCCTTTTAATACAAAACATTGAATCATTCTATTAAGAGATCCCCTACTGTCGGGGTTCCATTTTCAGAGATGGGACAAAACACACAACCCTCTTTCAGTGCAAAGATTGTAGGTGAAGCTCATCTGATGCTTCTGCTTATATCCACCTGATTTCAAAACTATTTTAATTTTATTGCAAACTGCTCTTTCTCTGTGTCCTCGTTGTTGAGCTGTAGTTTACAGGATGTGTTTTGAACTGAAAAGACAAACGTCTGAACACAGACACTTGATTTGAGCGACCTCAATTGATAAGGCTTCATGTTTCCTGAAGGCATTATAAAAAGGAAATCACAGTAACCTGGGATGAACCTTTTCTTAAACCTACACATTTCATTTCAACTAAAATAATTCCCTCTTTTGCACCAATTTTTTTTTTTTACTTCAGTCATAAATATGCATATCTATGAAATTTGCATGTCCTCCATTTGAAGTAAATGTTTTGGAATATTAAGTCCATCATGTCGCCTATGTGCTTTTATAGCACACACGCTGAACCCAACAGTAATCTGGGAGAGAAGTGTGACGGCATTCACCCTTCAAAGGCTCTTCTTAAGGCATGGGGGGGGAGGGGGGGGGGGGTCTTTTGTGTGAGCAGTCGACTGATGGGAAGGTGTAGTGAGCTAAACCACAGTACTTTGATCCTTTTTGCTTCTTAATAATCACACCTATTACTTCTTCCCTTGGCTCCTCTGAAGCGCTGGAGAATGCGTTTTGTCGGCTGTGGTTGTGCACTCGTGTGTGTGTGTGTGTGTGTGTGTGTGTGTGAGACGAGGCGAGATGATTTTAAAGATGCGGTGCAGAACAGATTTTGATGGAAAAATCTATGGGTGAATACCGGCGGACGACTTCACACACACACACACTCACACAGACCAACAAGCAGGGAGGGCCGGGGGGGGGGGGGGGGGGGGGGCGCGACCGTGCCGATTGTTTGTCTCCCCGGATCAAATGGGAGGTGGTTTTCTGAGGACCAGGGGGGAGAATGGAAAATGACAAAATAAACGAGTGCACTTTTCTCCCGCTTCTTTTTCTCTCATCGGCCGCTCCGCAGAAGAAGAATGATCTGCCACCGTCTTTTTGTTGTGTGAGGTGACACTACCGCACACAAGTATACCCCCCCACACACACACACACACAAAGTCGCACAAATATATACGGATTCTTCTGCAGTGCTTTTGTTTAGCCCACGTTGCTGTTGTCTCTCTGCACTGATAAATGACACCCCCATTTCAATTACCGCCCCTCCCCTGTGCCTCTCTCTCACACACACACACCTCACACAACCACCTGTAAAAAAAAGAAAAGAAGCACAAAGCGGCTCCATAGTTCTGAGACCATGACTGATCTCTGGTTGTCACTGTTTGGTCTGATTAGAATATTAAGGTCATGATGGAGGCCACAGGGGTCGGGGAGGACACGACGGCTAGACGTGGTTAAATGGGATGAAGCAGAGGACTTCTGAGATGTGGACGTTCTGGCCCTTCACCAATCAAATAATGTAACACGGCCCGTCATAGGTTTGGAAGTCGGTCCCTTAGCCGGGCGTTTGATTCCCCTCGGAGGCCGTTGTCAGGATCACACTCTGTGGCTGTGTGTGACATTTGACCTGGGCATTAAAATGTCTTGAGAGTCTTTCGTGTCCACTTGCAGTACATGTCTCCTCGCTAAGTCCTTCCCACTGTTTTTAATACAAAGTGAGCGGCTGAGGGGGGACGTTCCACGAGAGCATCATGTGTCATGTTTAGTCATTTTCTAGGACAGTTTGCTGGGAGCTCTGCTGCTTTGAGCTGACTTGAGCTCGACTGGGATGTCTCAAAAATAAATAAAACCTTGCGTCATAGAGATCAGTGTAGCTTCGCGTTTAAATTCTAATGTGATCTCTTGGTAAACACACTTTACTATGAATGGGGAACCCCACAGTGTAAAAGAGTGGTGATCAAAAGAAGTATGTTTATTTATATAAGACAGGCCAGCCCGGATGGAATGATTTTTTTGTTAGAGTGCAGAATGGTGCATTGAAGCCGGAAAACAGATGCAATGTAATGGATCGATAGAAGGAGAGATAGAAGGTGTAAAGCAAAAGGAAAGGAAAGAAGGAATTACGGCAGATGAAAATGGCCTTTTGATGCTCCTCTGGACACGTGCGTGAACACACACACAACACAACACCTGTATCCTCATCTGTACATGTGTGAAGTACAAAACCACAAACAGGGGAGAATGGAATCACAACTTAGGACAAAAACACTACTGTTATGGCCGTAGAAAAAAATGGCGGTAGATGTACAAGGTTATGAGCAGATCTTCAGAGCAATATGGAAACATATTTATCAACGGTGAGATGACCACAACAGTGAATCACAGAACCAAACAAACAGTAGGACCAAGTTGTGTGTTTCAATTTAGATAAAGGCTGACTAAGAAGTACAGAAGGCTCTGTTCAAATTTAAATCGAGTAAAAATACATATTTTTTACTGTACATGAGTGATCAAAGTATCTGAATCCAAAAACCAAGCATACTAGACTGATACTTGCTAAGCATCTTTCAGAGATACCAAACCCAAATGCTGCTCTGCCCTCTGCTATAAAGTACCAGGACAGGGTCACACCCACCCCCAGAAATGAGTCATCAGTGCAGAAGATTACCCATAGTTCAGTTCATGTCTGAAAGCAGCTCAAATGTTAGTTCCCATCATTGAACAAAATAGGTCGTTTCATTGTCATTCTGCACTCAAAAATGTTATCAACGTTTGAAAGTGAAGGGGAAATTCAATAAATAAATACTGATGAATATATAATGTTATGATAATGATAATCTAGAGGGTTGGTGGTTCAATCCCAGGCTTCTCCATCTGCATGGCGAAGTGTCCTTGGGCAAGAAACTGAACCCTAATTTGCCCCTAATTGAAAATAGGCCAGTGCACCTGTACCGTAAAGCGCTTTTTAAAAACGGACGATTTACATACCATTCTGCAGCTGTGCAATAACTGTTAAAATGCATATCTTACCTGCATTATCAGAATCGTAGACCTGGAGCTTTCCACTTTGAAAACAAACATTACTAAAATGCATGAGAGGAGAGACTCAGCGTAGTCACCCGACCGTTTTAAGTGTCTCGTGATGAAAACCACCGATATCCCTCCTGAACCTGAACAGATTCTGTCTCTGGAGCAGAGAACTGGAAAAGAACCTTCTCTCATTTCCTGTAGAATGATCCATCAGCTTCAACTGACAGAAGTGGTTACAGGTGAGACACCAACCCCAGTGTGTATATTGTGAATTTTGACAGGACAGCAAACCTTGTGAATGGTGAAGTTTTATTCTAGTCGCTCTACATAGAGAGAGAGAGAGAGAGAGAAAGAGAGAGAAAGAAAGAAGGGATAGAGAGAGCAAGAGAGAGAGGGATAGAGAGAGAGAGAGAAAGAGAGAGATAAAGAAACAGTGCCACTGTACAGAAGAGCTCCTGTGAAATTCACACAAAAAATATTGTTTTTACTCTTTATCATTTATAATTCTCCATGATGATGTATTCCAGTATGAATTTACAAGCGATGTATACAGGTGTCATTTTCTAAATATATTCAAAATAGTTCCTTAAAAGTCTTTGAGGAAGTATTCGCTTTAAAAAAAAAAAGCTCTATTCTTACAGCAAACAATAGAGAAAGAGAGGTCTTGTATCTTTGGAGGGATAGCAGACTCAAAGTAGAGGGTTGCTTTTTTTCTTTTTATCTTCTTTACAGTTGAAGTCCTGACTACACATGAAGGAGAGGGGAAGAGAGAAGCAGAGCTGGTGATACAGTAATTCTCACCTGCCATTGGAGGAAGAGCAAGGATGTCCCGCCATACCAAGCCAACCCTGACCCCTGACCCCTGACCCGCTCCCCCATTGGGCTCGGCGCGGCCTGATAACGGCCCGTCCGCCAATGGGGGATTGCGCTAGGGTCGAGTCCTCGCCTTCTCCCCCAAAAAACAGCAGCAGCATCTTCATCGTGTTAAACATAATTTTTTTCTTCTCTCAAATATGTATATACTCACACCTGGTTACAACGCATTAGTGATCATAACATCATAACCAAAAGAACAAACAAAAAAAAGAAACATAAAACATTAAAATTGTTACATCTGGGGTTGCATGCCATCACCTCATTATTTATCATTAAATGTAATTAAAATACATTTTTGCCATTAAAAAGAGCAGGGTTGTCATCACAAGGGTGTGTGTGTGTCTGTGTGTGTGTGTGTGTGTGTGTGTGTGTGTGTGTGTGTGTGTGTGTGTGTGTGTGTGTGTGTGTGTGTGCGTTTGAACATAAAACAGCATCAGTTTACATGACAGTTCTGTAAAAGTAGAACTAATAGAACAAATCGCCATGAGTTCATAAAATGCAAGGGTGCCGTTTGATATTTTTACATGTGCATATTGTTCACTTGTCAGCTCACACAAGCAGCATGTGGAGATAAATATGATAATAATAATAAATATGCAGAATAGATGCAAAACAGGACAGATGTAGCTCTTCAGTCAACATTGGGTAAGCTGATTGGGAAGCGAGGAGAGGGTCACTGCAGTATTCCAAGAGTACAAAAGGGCGATATGACCTTGGTTGTTAGAGACGGAGCTTCAATTGAAACACAGTGGCTAATGCAGTCGACTGCCGTTATAAAACATGGAGAGGGAAGAGAGAGATTCCTGTTGTGTTTCCCCATATAAGGGCAGCGTTTTCAGATTTTGGACGTTAAAGTAACATCCTCCATTCTGTTAAGGGGGCTCATTTTGGGAAGGAGCCGAGTTGCATGCAACATCCCCTTCACTGAGCGAGACGATTTAACCTCCCTACCGCAATCCCTCCTTCCCCTCCTTCTCATTCCTCTTCTTCACCTGTCTTTACTTGTGTTGGATGATTTCGGACAGAGAGCCGAACTGGAAGACCTTGGACTGGTAAACACCAAGAGGACAAAAAGTTGATCCTGTGTGTTTCTCTTTCCCCTTTTTTTTTTCTTCTTTTTAATATATATTTTTCTACAAAAGATCTCACCGCATCATGTTCTGTCGTTACGGTAGAAGCTCCCCTCAAAACGCACAGAATCATCCTGAGGTATTTTATTTGATAAAATTTGGCTTTGTGAATCCAATCAATCAAGCAAATCAGTAAGTCAATACGATTACATGTTTTTCTTTTGACTGTACAGTTTGTACAGAGTAATACTACAAAAAAATGGTTTTGGGCACGCGTGTGCGTGCAAGTATGTGCATGTGCAAGTCTTTTCTGCCAAGTGTTATCAAAAAGAACGAAACAAACAATCGAACAAACAAATGCATAAACAATCAGATTAGGAACCAAACGGTTTTCTTCAAGCTTACCCAAGTTCTGCCATGCACACACACAACTTACTCCACACTATGATGGATACATAATTGATGAGTACATAACAGTGGAGAATCCATAACTCCATCCTTCTCCATCTTTTCCCACCCTACCCCAACCCACATCCCACCCAAACAACACTGTGAAGGTAAACAAGGGATCCACCTCAACTGTCTTTAGATCCTCAAGAGCCTGGTCGGAGGAGGATCAACATCATCATAACCCCTCCCCTCCCCCTGCTTAGTCTGTAGTCGTTAGATACTGTATAGCACTGCTTCTGCCGTACCAACCGACAAACCAGAGCTCAACTTCACCAAAACCCATAGAAATGAAGTGAAGGTGTTCTACAATAATCCAACACTCTAACACAGTGTCATGTTGATTGAGAAAAGGAAGGAGGAAGGAGAAAAGTAGGAAGGACATGTCAGTGTGTTGTTTTTTTACAGTCAATACCCTGTTTCTCAGTGGCAGGGAGGTCAAAAGACAAAAACACCTTAGTGCCCATCCCCTCCCCAACTTGAGGTGGTGCTGGACCCAGTTGTCATTTTATCTTTTCTCCCTTGTTATATCCTTCTTTGCTATCTTTCCTTCCAACATTCTCTTGCTCTTTTGGAAGCAGGAGTCACAGCATGACACTGTTTCACTAAGCACAAAGGTCAAGGATCAAGGTTTCGATTGTACAAGTATCCATCCACCCTATCTAGCAAGACCTTTTCAAAAACATGTAAAATAGGTGTCTGTGAGTGTATGTGTGTATTTTCTCACATCCGACACAAATAAAATCAACCCATGCAAAATAATCTACTACACTTGATGGTATTTTTCAAAAAGCTATGCTTTTTTTTTAAAAGCAAAGGTGGAAGAGAGGATTTAAAACTAATGGCTATTGTGCTACCAAATAAGCAAACACTAAAATCTTACATAAGGGGATCCGGATGCCAGAATCCCCAATAAATCTTATAGTTTAATATAATAAAAAAGCAATACGTTGCAATTATTTTTCTATGTGCAGTGCCACAAATGAAATGCCCATTAATTGCCTCAGGTGTCCCTGCTTGTCTCTCTTCGTTTCGTCTTTTTTATCCGTCAGCCTGTAAACATTATTCTATGATAGCACCTGCATTACTCTCAGTTCTCCATTACTACCGTGGGCAAAACCTGGGCCTAACAAATTCTGAGTAAGCACACGATACCGCCAAAAATGACTGGATGCTCCACTCGCTGCCATTTAGCGTCTCATCTGCTTTCTCCTCTCTCTCCTCTCGCAATGCCAGGTGTCTCAGTGGCCATATTTGTCAGCCTAACAAGCAGCAGACCGTTGGACTAGCTCACTGTGACGTCCCTGCCCTCCTGGGACATCTACATGTCTGGCAGCGACACCAAACGTGCCCATCTGGTCTCCCTGTCAGGGCTCTTCTCCTCACCTAGTGAGCCCTAAGCTTGATGGTGGAGGTGGAAAGGAAAAAGGGGAGAATTAGGAGCAATTGAAGGAGAGTTTTTCTCTCTTTATCTCTCCCTCTAATTTTCTTCTCATATAATTTCCCCCGTCCTCCTCTCTACTTCCTCACTAATTTCACTCCCAGATCAACTGCCTCTTCCCCAACAGCTCTCGCAGGGTTCCTTCCCTTATTGTTCCTTTGGCCTTCTTGGTCCCACAAATGGGACTATGCCATTTCCTACCCCCTTGCAAAATGAATGGGTAGTTTATTCCACTTCCATTTATACCCAGATAACTTATGGCATAGTGTCGGCCATGCATCCAACCCATTGGTGCATGGCAGAGAGTGGACAGAAATGGTGATACCATCTGCAAAGAGAGTAGTAGTAGCACTGTCATACCAAAGTGGGCACAAGTTCTTTTGGGTTACAATGTCAAAGAGAAGAAGAAAAATGTAGTGTGGCTCTGGCATCCCTTAGTGGATAACATAGTTGATAAATTATAATACAAACCCAGAGAGGAGTAAGGAGGAGAGAACACATTATTTCTTCTATCAACTAAACATCTGACTCCAGACTGGGGATTTTTTTATACACCCGTCTATTGCTGAACTGGGCTGAGTTTAGGACGCCACGCGGGGCCGGGTATGCATTAGTCTTAGTGGCTGAGTAAGGCATCACATGCTCTTTATTGTACATGTCGTTAGTTATCCGCCCGTCCCGTGAGCAGTATGAAGTGGTGGATTTAACGGAAGAGCGGAGATTGTTCGCATCATTACGTGTTTTGATGGGGGGTGCTCCAAGGACCGCTGCAGGTGAAGCTACTGCCAGCTGTTTGTAAATATCAGAGGAACTACGCCCATGGACCAGTCTGCTGCTGGTGTCATCCCTCAGCGAGTGGCTGAGGAATGGGTTTTCCGAGCCATGGGACGGGTACAGGGATTTGCTCCTCTTGCTCTCCTCCAGGTTGTGGTTAAACATTGATTTGGACCCAGTGCCAAACAGTCTGCCGGAATAGGGACGCATTCCAAAGAGGTTCGCATAGTGCGAGTCAGATGCGGAGTCTAGGAAGCGATCCTTCTCTTTCAGGCTGACACTGCGCGCCGGTCGGCTCAGGTCTACATCCTTGGGTTTTTCTAGCATGATGTTGTCAAAGGAGTGCTGACGACTCAGCCTCAAGCGATTCCTCTTTTGGACATGTGGCCCATCTGTCTGTGGCCAATACAGACCAAACATTTCGTCTGTCTCCTGCTGCTGTTGGTGGTGCAAGGTGGGGCTGACCAAGGGATCTGTGAGGAGCTGGTCTTCACTAATGTCATACAGGTTGGCCATGTGGAGGCATGCTTCACACCGATTATAGGGTGAGCGTGAGGCAGAAGCTGCAGCAGGTCCAGGAGGTGGGTATGACCCTGCTGGTGGGTAGCTAGCGGTCACTTTGGACAAGCAGGAACGGCAGTGGGTCTGTTTGTACCGATCCATGGATTCATGTGGAGACAGGTTTTTCTCTTTCAGGTTGTAGTGTTTGGAGTAAGCTGGGTCTGGTAGAAGATCAGAGTCTGTATGATGCAATGGTGAGGAGTTCAAATGAATGATGGGCTGCTCACACTTCCTGTAGTTGTCACTGTGGTCGGAGTAGATCTCAGGGTATTCCAAATCATCTGCAGCAAGGCCACGACTCTCGCGATAGAGAACGGGGTCTGAATGCAGGCTCATCTCTCGGTCTGAGTCGATAGTGTAGATTTTCTCTCCTCCTCCTCCTCTCCCAGTGTGGTTGGAACTGCCGGGGACCTGCTTAGTCTTTAAGTAGGACAGCTCCAACTCACTGCAATCCCTTGGGTATTTTGATGCCACAGCTCTTTTTTTTAAGTTGTCCTTGGGTTTCAGGTGCTTGTTGTTTTCTGGGTCCTTGTAGGAGGCTGCCCGACTGGAGCAGTCGGAGATGTCAGAGTGGGCTGCTTCCTCTGGGAGGTAGCGCTGCGTCTTCATCGACATGCGTGGATCTGGCATCAGCATGTCAGGCATTGGAGGGGGGCCAGGTGGGGCCGAACGTAGCGTGTCCACCGACTTCTTCCACAGGGTCCGTGGCGGCTTGGCATTTGTCTGGACTGAATCAGCACTCACTGCCACCTCTACTGAGTTGGGATTGGCATCGTTGAGGGTCAGAGGATGCTGGCCTCCCTGGAAGATGTAGTTGTTAAGGTGGTCTTTGTGGCGGTTGGCAAGATAAGCCTGCAGGTCACCAGTGTCCCCATAGATCATATCTTTGGGAGCATAGCTTCGGTTGTCAGCATAGATGAAGTTGCCCTTCTCTGCCATCATGTCCATGATCATTGGGCCAGCAGAGTGCATGAACTCACGTTTGGGTGAGTTCAAGCGAGACCCTGCCAGGTTAGACATGTTGGTCATCTGTTTGGCTGACTTTATTAGCTTAAGCATTTTGTCTTGAGGGCTAAAGTCCATATCCGTCTTCTTCTTCATGTCGATGTGGACTCCATGGATACAACTCCAGATACCCTGCATGGTGACATATGGATGAACAAGTGGAATGGCGGGGGGAAGAGGGGAAGCCAAATAAAATATGACCAGGGGTAATGGGAGAAAATGGGAGGAAAAGGGACAATGGAACATAATGAAGAATTGACAGAGAAATGGAGAGAGACAAATAGAAAAATTATTACTTATTTACTCTGGACAAACATATTCGTACTTTGTATGTTTTATTGAAATGTATTATATAAATATTAAGTGTTAAATTGGTAGTGACTTATTAACACATACTTGAAAGAGTATTAACAAAAGCTGTCTTTCTATGTTCTCTGAAACATAAGCTACTTGTTAGACCTTCGACTTTGTGAAATTGTTTCTTCGTAACAACCATGTATGATTGAATTAAGACGAAAGCGTAGTAAGAACGACAGAACAATTCCATGAGTGCTTAAGTGGAAGGTATTAAATATTAATCATGTAGACGCCAAGACAACAAAACACACACAGACTATTGCAAGAGAAAAATGATCATGAAACAGTATTGAGCACCACTGCCAGCTCAGTCCAAAATCATAACCCAAAATATCCGGTGTGCTGTATTTTGTAAAGGGGACAAGCAGCCAACATGTGATGCAACGCAATGCAAGTCATTCAGCGGCTTCATCGATTTCACAACTATAAAACCTGAAAACCTCTATTTTGAGATTACACCAACTAAAGCGAATCCAAACTTAGTAACGTAAATAAAAAATAAATAAAACTGAGTCTGGTAACAAAGCCTCTCATGATTTGATGCTGCAGGCTTACCTATCCTGCAGCGCTCACAAATCCTTTGTGAAAGAATAACAGTAAACAGCAAAAATTACCATCACTTAGATTGTGAGGGAAATTAAATAAATTATGGGCTTTTTCTCTGAGCTAAAAACTAAATAGGAGCTGCCAATCTCATGTCTGAACGCTCGTTCTGTGGTTTCTCAGAAACACAACAGCAAATTATTTTTCTTTTAATCTTGTTAACAAATTTAAATTAGCTTCTTGGTTCAGCTCACGCTTTTGTGATTGGTACGGAGCCCCATGGAGTCCAAACAGATGACCCACAAGGTCACTATTACCACGTGGAAACAAGTTAAGTGTATGTGCAGCAAATGATTCCTGCTGATGACAATTCTGTGTCTCCATACAAGAGCAGCATCATTATGTGACACAAAACACTTGATTAGCCGAGTTCTCTCCATCACTGTAGCTCTGTGCCTCTGGAATAGTCATCTGAATTTGTGTTAAATCATCTTGTGCGCACAAGGTAAAACATACCTGCCGGGAATCGAGGGGCTCGGTACACAGGCCATTAAGGATGTGTGTCGCCCTCAGTTTCCCTCTCGTCAACACCCGCTCTTTTAACTTTTAACAAACAGTCACACTTTGCCCCCCAAAGCAGTGCAGAGACTCTGCAGTGCATTTAGAGATGCACGTCCATGTCTTTGGTTCTCACACACAACAAGGGAGAAAGCTGACCTTTCAGTAGAGTGAGAGAGAATAGATTGATTTAGCGTGGGGTGATTTCACCCCCCCTCAAAAAAAAACATGCTGCAATTAGGATCTATTTTTGTCTACATTCAGGGCTGCCTCGTGATCCCCCCCCCTGCTTCCATCCCCAGCCCCGCTCTCCTCTCCTCCGTGCAGCCTCCCCCCCTTTGTTTCCCTCAGTTAACTTTAGCAGTTGCTCTCTTTCTCAGCCTGCTTCGTCATGTGCTTGCTTGTTCCGCTTCTCTTTTTCTGTGCATAGAAAACAGAACTAAAATAGGCCCGTCTGACCCCAATAATGCAGAATTACTGCCAGCTATAGTTGCACTGCTTTACAGTTTTCAACGGACAGTCCAGAAGTTAACACAGCCATTTACTGGCCTGCTTCTGTTGGGCCAGTTTCAAGATTGTTCCAAAGAAAGTCTTGTTTTCATTAAAGATTGATTTCTATGTTAAGCAAAGCGTTTGTTCTCCCAAACCACAGAGCAGCTTGCACATGGCCTGTAGAACATATCTACCATCGCCTCCTGCTCCAAAACCAGTACTTACCCGACTGATGGAGAAAAGAAGCCCAGGCGTGCCGGAGCAGACCCCGGTGAAGCAATATCTGAGCCTCCAGTAGAAGAGATGCTCAGAGACAAAGGTGATGAGCGACAGCCCCATGGCCGTGGCCAGCATGTAGAAGACCCCAGCCATGTTGTCCACATCTAGCTGACTGGACATCACCTCGTTCTTCTCGTTGTGGCAAATACCCGTCAGCCACTGGGCTTCTAGTTCCTCCATCTCACCTGAAAGGCAGAAGAACAGAGGCAGAGAGAGACTCAAATGCTTTACTGAAAGGCCCTTTCGAGTTTGAAATCAATGAATGTTAGGCTCAAAGATAATATCCAAGTTTATTCGCTGATACTGCATCATATCAGGGACCTGTGACCCGGACCCAGGTCTCTGGACTTTTTTGTCAGTAACTTGTTTGCTTCCCCCACAGGAACAACACAGCAGGAGGTTGGAGAAGGTCTGAAGATATTCTGGTGGCTCCCTAGAGATCAGTTCATGACTGAAAGCAGCTTAATTCTGGTTTTAAATATACTGATGGTGTCTCTCCATTGAAAGCATGTGACGTAGGAGATGCTGTACTTATGTATTTTTCAGTTATTAGTCACATAAGATATCTATATAGTAAGATAAAAAACAGTATGTCAGCTTCCATAGGTTAAATGTTAACACATCCCTTTAAGTAAGTGGTTTTCCGTGAGCTTTGGTTTAAAATACATTTCTTTGAGCATCACCAAGTGGGGCATCACCCCCCCACCCCCCCACCCCCCCCACACTCACACCAAGCTGCCTGATGGAGCCAAGAGATTGTTTCTTTATTGTTAATGAAAAGGAAAGTAGGAAGCAACAAAGACCTTATCTTTTCTCATTCCTCACCCTGTGTCCCCTTCCTTTCCTTCTGTCCCCCAACCCAAACACCCACCCCCACCCGCACCCCCTCTACGGCTTCCTCTGTGACATTTGGCGCGTGGCTAATCCAATCTGTGTCATTCAGGGCTGGATAACTAAGGCTGCTAGTGGGGAAGGACAAATATCATGGCGGTGTTCAGCTGGATGTCTCGGGGGCTGCAGACGCACTAAGACATCATTAACCCTTTAGGACGAATGAGGGGAATTTGTCTCGGGTCGGATTTACCCAATAGAAAAGACGTTGATAGATACGTCTTTGTTTAGAGATGACAAGCTTGTAACTGGCTACAGACGAGAATTAAGATAAATGAGATTTTGAGTTATCAATAGGTCACTTTGTGTCTGTTTTTCTTTTGTCTTTTGCTTTTTTAAAGTAGAGTGCATTCAAGGGGAAAGCTGTGGGGAGCTGCCACTGTCTGCAATGTTTCCCTGAGTCTGTGGGGAGGAAGTATTGCTGAAATTTAAATTCGGATCTCTTTTCAGGGGCCCGGGCAGCTCAGGCAATAGTCTGGTGACCAGTCAGCTGGAACACAGGAAGTTTCTGAGGGTAATCCATACTATTCGGGGGGCTTTGGAAGAAGGAAGAGAAAAACACATATTTTAAAATGTAGCATGGATTAGCTCAAGCTCTCAAGTGGTGTAGATAATGGACGGGCGGACGGACGGATGGACTGACAGATGTTACAATGTGTGAGTGCAGCAACTAAACTTTTTAAAACTCCATCTTCTCCATGACCTCATTATGAGCCGCAAACACGAAATCCATCCCTGTCTTTGACATTTCTTTAAATGTGTTTCTGTACTTTGAACTTCCTGACCCAGACTGGATGATATAAACAAACCTGCCACTCTGTCAAACTGTATGAATTTGGACTCGGGCCACTGCTCCAATATGAAGGAGTTGGATCAAGATGGTGCTGTCACAAACTAGGATTTACAAGTGGAACAGAAAGTACAACGTCTGTGCGATTGCCAAAAACGGTAACGGTAAGATGACGCAATATAACAAACTATTCTCTTAGTTTATTTTTTCAAACCCTCACAGAGAAAATGTGACCTCCAGCTGTTTGTCTCTGTCCGTCCGTCTCCGTCCGTGTCCCCCACCTTCCTCCACTCGTCCCCGAGCGCATCTTCTCCCCGTCTCCTCCCTGTCTGTGCGAAGCCATATGCTCTCCACCCACATTGTGTCTATCTGATCAAGTAGCATCTGCCAGGACTCCCAGTCACTGTCATCCATCAAGGACCTGGCCTCCTCTCACTCCTCATCTCCCTCTCCCTCTTCCTCACCCACCCTCCATCTGAGGCACTCTTCCATCGTCTCTCCGCTCGTAGCCGCGCTCTCTGCCCCGTCCTCTCGTTGACCTCACTCTGGACATCACACACTCACACCGTCCCTCAGCTTTTATATCTCTTTCAGCACTTTCCCACTCAATCTGTTCCCTCACTCTCTCCTCATCTCTCTCTCTCACACACTCTTAACAGTTCATTTATCTCTTTTTCCCTTGCTCTCCCTCTTTTTTCACTCGCTCTCTCCTCGTCCTTCATGATTTTAATCCTATATTTAAGATAAATACATAAATATAAGGTGTTTTTATCATGATGAATATTTGTACGATTTAAGTAAACTGAATACACTGCAGGGACTGAATTAAATATTACCAGAGCTGTTTTCAGACATGACCTGCAGGTAAAATCCTTGGAATTGGATTTGGAGTTTACCCCCAGTTTCACACATGCACAGCACAGCAGGAGGTTTTCTGCACAGACGCGTTCACAACAGCAACAAATCCTCTGCAGTCTTCAGGCGAGAGGTGGAGCAGCCGGCTGTAGCAGGCGGAGGCAGGAAGCGTCGGGTCTTATCACCACAAACTCTCTTGACATCATCGTCGGTGTCTTCCACGTGCGTGGTACTGCTTTTTCACCTGGAGATATTTGTTTAATTTTTGTTTATATCATCTCTGCGTCTATCTTGTGACTTGTGTCTTCGGTTCATGGTGAATCCTGCTTGTTTCTCGACTTCTCCTGGATTTCCACTGACATTTTACCAGGAGGCCAGGAGGGGCAATACCACAGAAACTGCTTTGTGTCTCACTCGGACATTTGCGTTCACACATGCACCTTCTCTGGGAGTTCAGTACCTGTGCTTATTAGAATAGTCATGGTTTACTTTATTTTGTCTCGTTACAATATTTTTAAATTCCCCTGTTCACATTTGCATTGAGCAACTCTGCTCAAAAAGCTACAGGTATAAAGTGACAGGATGAGATTAATGATCAGGAGAAGAACACAAAGCAAAACATAAACACTGAGTCGGATCTTTGTCAAAAGTTGCCCAGTCGTGAAATATGATGGAGTGCAGCCTGCGTGCTCTGCAGCTCCGATAAGATTCGGTTAGAGAGGATTCTTGTGACACCAATGCTCATTTAATCAACTTCAGTGCACTTAATGTGAGTGGCTGCAAACACTCGAATCAGCAAAATGCTTTTGATGTAAAATGCAAATGAATCTGTCACTGGAGCTGTCTCACTTTCTCCGTGTTTTGCAGTGGGAAATAGTTTATGTAAGAACTTGGAGCTACTGTAATAAAGGAATGTGGTGAGTCAGATAGAGCAATGGGAACACACACACACAAACAACCAAACACTCACACACTCACACAAATATCTGGTGCTGCAGAGAGGAATACATTAGAATAACTTACACACTTTGCCCTCTGTTTAGAGCAGCCTTTTGTGTCCAGAATAACATCAAAGCACTATTTATACTTCACTGCTTTTTCATTTGTGCTGTCAGCAGACACGGCAGGAGATATATGTGTGTGTCTGTATGTGTGTGTGTGTGAGAGAGAGAGAGAGATAGAGATAGAGATAGAGAGAGAGAGTGTGCAGGTACCTGTCCCTGCATTATAATGGTGGTAAAGAATACTGTTACCTTTTTCCTTCAGGATTTGCACTTTGATTTTGTATACAAGAACACAGTGTATGTGAGTGTGTGTGTGTGTGCGTGTGTGTGTGTTTGTGTGGGTGTGGGTGTTTTTCTCACCATCTCCGATAATGGCCAGGATAGCCAGGTCCACCTGTCGTTTCCAGTAGGAGCCTTTCTGTAGAGCAATGCCGTAGCCAGTAGTAGCAAAGATGTACCTGGCCACAAGCACGTACACACACACACACACACACACACACACACACACACACGCAACAGGTATTTTAACCTTTATTTCGGTGCACGGTGTCACTGCGTGGGAAGATATCTTAGAGGAGATACCTCATGCATAATGATGCACGTAAATGTCATGACCTGGAACTGTGGGTCAAAGACGCTCAGTTGAAATCACTACAGGAGATTACAGCCGCTCTAACGACTGCTGTCTACTCTATACCTAACTTTAATCTCAATTTTAACCAGTTTAACATTTCCTATTTTGATTTCTTCTGGAATGAAAATGTGGGGAAATTAAATCAAAGGTCAGCTGTTGTTCTCAGTTGGAAACCAAACAACAAAAACAAACATTTAGGACAGACGGACAACTTGCCTTTGTGCTAGAAGATCAATACCACTCTCATGTTCGGTAGGGAATATGAGCAGCTGGTTGGTGCGGTGGCCGAGAGAGCTCAACGCACTGCAAATGAAGACGGGAGCCAACTTGGAAAACACCTTCATCAATTTGACGACACCCTGCGCTGCAAAAAGTCACAACACATGCAAATATAGAGACGCGCTGCAAATAGCGGAAACGACCCCAGAAATGTGTCCAGGGGACCAGAAAGAGGGATGAACCTGGAGCTCAATGCTTCAGTGAAGCCATTGAAGCCTGCTCCTTGTCACAGGGGAGGGAACAGGCGGGTTCATCACTTTTCCGGGTCCCTTGGAAACATTTTTTTGTCGCCCGCATGTGTCGTCAAATTGATGAAGTCGTTTTTTTTTACTATTTGCATGTGTTCTCTTGATTTGCAGTGCGTTGAGATCTCTCGTCACCTGAGGTCAGAGTACCTTTAGCATCAAGGCCGGAAGCAGCTAAGTGTGACAGCCATAGAATATGTATATAAAGATAAAGGGACAAAATGATGACTCCCCCAAAAGTGAAGCCAAAGTGTCTCTATTGCCCCCTGGTGGCTGGCTGTGGTATAGGTTGTAGTTCTGTCACACTGATGAGCTTTTGGGTTTAAGTTATTATTAAATAAGTATCAGGGATACAGAGGCTTCACATCTGGAAAGTGTTGTCCATCTTTATATTCAGTCTATGGTGAGAACAACACGTTCAGTGATTGTTTCTGTTCAGGACCAGTAAATAAAGTGAATAAGTTAATTTCCAGAATTGTTAACTGTCTTTTCAACTGTCTTGAATCTACATGCATCCTTGCAGTGGAACCATCAAAAATGAACATAGAAAAACCCTTTACACAACTTACATAGTGGTTTCGGATCTAACAACTTCTGGATCACATGATGGCGTGCAGACAATCCACACTGAAAGAGCATTTCTAAGGAATTAGAGCTTAGTTACCCGCTGCCAATGGTCACCAGCTTACACCCTTCATCTCTGCCCGCCATGTAGTTCAACACTGCAGCATCGTAGATGAAGGCATCCAGTTTACTGCAAAGGAGGAAGAGGAAAGAAGAGGAGAACAAACGGAGTGAGGGGATGAAGATAAAGCAAGAGGGGTTTCGAGTGGTTTTCTTTGGAGAAGGCGAGTGAGGAATGCACATGCAGAGACACAGAGAAGAAAAGGGCGTTCAGTTTGTTCAGAATGTTGCTTGTTTGTGGATCAATTCTAAATCGTGTTAAATCATCTCCAATAGAGCGGCAGCCCGAGTGTAACTGAACACACAGAGGACACCAAGGGGGGGGGGGGGGGCTTGACACAGCACGCCTCACCGGCCACAGGACCTTGGAGGCAAATGACGACATAAACAAACTTTAGACAGACACAAACATTTACACTGTCACTTTCTCTCTCTGCCTCTGTCCAGACACACACACACACACAAACAGACACACACACAAACAGACACACACTCACATACAAACACAAGGAGGTTGCGAAGTAGAACCTTAAAGATCCCAGACTCAGACTGACATTTTCCAATGTAAGTGATGCCGTCATTAAGGCCTGCTCCCTCACACGTTCAGAACTTCAGAACACATTTATACACAAACACACGCACACACACACACAGACACATACATGGAACCCTGCTAATAGTGCAGTGACTGGCTGGCATTTACTGAATGTCAGATCCAGCCCTAACGGAGGCTCACAGCCGATAGTTTAGCTGTGTAATTAGCTTAACCCATCACTGGCTCCATCCACACGCAGACTGTGTGTCCAAACTTGTGGAGAACCAGGCATGCTCATTTGTGTGTATGTGATTGTGCAGATGTGGCTGTGCACTGGTGCGTGTCTGTGTGTGTGGATTTGTGCCGGCATGTTTGTAGATGCCGGCCAGACATACTGTAGCTCTAATGGCTTGGAGAGGGACTCAGCCGTCACTGACGTGTCACACCTTCATGTGGGCCACGGTCCTTCTCTGCCTTTGAATGTCAACGTTAACTCGGCACCACGGCAGTTTAGTGTGACCCTGAATCTTATTTACAGCCCTACAGGAAAAATTATCTGGTGCACAACCTCGACCGTTACTTTCACTCCTGCACAAACAGCCACTGTACCTCAGACGCAATTAGATGAATCTAAATCTCAAATGGCTTCACTAATTCAATTTAATTTCTTTGTATCATAATGTTTTTTGCGGGCTTTAAAGTATTACGAGGGCTTTTAACGTGCACAATGGTAATTCTGTATTCAGTTTCAGTTAATGTAAAGCGAGGCTGACAGCAGACTCACAACAGCAGAGCATCATAAACACCCGAGAGGCAGCGTTGATGTTACAGAAAATAAAGAGTTCAGGCCGAGGGCTCACAGATGCCGAGACTCACGGGTCCAGGCCGGATTTTACAGCTCTGCAGAGTTACCCCTGCAGTCGTAAATCCCCGGCTAAATGTGTCCACATTTGCATGTTAAACATTTTTAATTCCTTGAGTGCCATATGGTTCACGGTGTAAGGTATTCTGATGTGAGTGCATTTGCATGGAGAATGTCGCTGGGTGAAGTCGAGGCAAAGGTCAAAGGAGCGAAGGAGAACCCAGGGCTCTTTGTAATGGGAGTGACGGGGTTCATCTGGAATGGGCTCTCACTGGAAATGAAAGAAGAGGCAGCTCTTTGTCTTTTCTGTGGACACACACAGTCAGTTTGATCACTGCAGCGTGTTGGGACAGCGGCTATACATGTGTTAACAGACATGAAGGAATTGGTTTTAAATTCGACTTCACCCCTAAGTTTGGGGAGGCAGCCCCCCCAGCATGACATCCCCATCAGCACTGACAGACAGACAGACAGACAGACAGACAAAGACAGATTCTGCAACAGACATTGGAGGCAGAGGGCTTCTCCAGTTTCCTGATGGCCACGACCAGGGTCATTCTGAGCCGTCTGAACCTCCTGAGGAGCATGGTAGACCCAGGCTGTCTGAACGGCTGGCACAGGCAGCTGTCTCAGCCAATGGATGTTTGCGTGTGTGTGTGTTTGTTTGTTTGTGTATGTGTGAGTGTGTGTGTGTGTGTGTGTGTGCTACATAGTATTAAACAGTTAAACAGGATGATAGGATGATAGCCTCTGAATAGTGATCTGAAAATGAACATGGCTCCAGATTCCCACTCACTGTTACTGGTAGTGATGTAGAGACGACAGCTGAGACACGTTCAACCCATAGATGTAGATACTTTTAACATTCAGTGATAAATGTGATGTAAAAACCAGCATTCATTTATTGCAGAATCTCTTTAATGTCATTTATATATGTTTTCTTTACATTCACTTACTCCCCCGTGGTTTTGGTTCTGGTGCCTGTAGCAGATTGTGTGAGTGACACCTGTCACTGCGTTACCTGTGACGAGAGCTAACGCAGCCATCGAGCCTCAATCAGATGAACGCTGCGCTGTCGCTCCTCTGCTAATACCACACAACAGAGTTATCAATGAATGTTTTACACACACACCTGCAGCCGGGTACACACGAGCAAGGGGTTGTATTCCTAAGGTATTTGTATGTGTGTACATGTCCTGTATGTGCTGGATTATGCTGTTTTTACATTCACCGGTTTCCTTATGACTTTATGAGACAATGAGCTGAAAGACAAAACAGCATGAGAATCATGGATTGTGAAATATATCCACACATTTGTTGCGTGTGTGTGTGTGTCTGTGTGTGTGACAGGGCAGACTGTTCTCTCTCCCTCTTTTTAGCTGAGAACACTGATTGCATCCTACCCCGCAGCGATTAACCAATCACAAATGACGTCTTCTCAAATCACATCATCTCACCAACCTTTCGTCCTTTACCTTAACCACTTTTCTTCCCTTCCCATCTCTCGATTCATTTATGACTCCCCCCCCACCCTTCCTCTCCTGTCCCCTTCACCTCCCTCTCTCTCTCTTTCCATTTTTATTTTTCGACTCTTACCCTTAATTTCCTCCTTGTCTCTCTTCCGTTGCCCCCACTTTTCCATCTCATTACCACTTCCTTCTTCTTCCCTCTCTTGGTCCCTTCCTCCTGCCCTCCACCCCTCCATCACTTCCACCAATCAGACACTTTGCCCTTGGCCCTCCTTCCCCACCCCTTTCTCTCTCTTCCCCACGGTGTGATGGTGTGACTTCTTCCTTTTCTTTTTACCATCTTCACCTCCTCTTCTCTATCCATCCAACGCTTTCACTGCTCCACCCTTTCAATCTGCCCTTGGTTAGCTTTGAGATAACACTCTCTCCTTTCCTCTCTGACACACACCCCCCCACAACCACCACCACCACCAGTCCCATTATAGAGACCAGTACTAAAAATAGCTCCTGCTGTTCCCAATGTGGAAGCCCATTCATTCCCAGTCTCAGAGGAGCTGTCACACACACACAGACACACACGCATACATGCAGGAATGCACAAAACCGTTCTAACACACAAATGTATATATACAAATATTGATCTTTACTAATGCTATTTGATGGTGAACAAACACAAAAGCATCCGCAGTGCTTCCTTACCCTGTTTTTAACTGGTGTTGTGCATCCACAACACCAGTTTGATGATATTTCACCATGTACTGGTGCATGGCAGGGTAGTTCTTCCTGATGTTCCTCTCGGTGGAGCCGTTGGGAACCGTCCCGAAGCGGAACGGAGGCGAGTAGGCATACGGGTTCTGAAACTGTGGCAGAGGAAAAGGAGAACAATGGAGAGGAAATGAGGAGAGGGAACAAAAAAACACCCAGAGGGAACAGAAGAGGTTAAATATAAATACAGAGATCTGCACGGAGACAACTCGATTTTGTGTGTCTGTGTGTGTGTGTGTGTGTGTGTGTGTGTGAGTACCACACAGATTCCCTGCTGATACGATGGGAGTGAGACAGAAGCCATGGATTCCCCTGTGAAAGTCTAAACTCCTGATTAGCTTCATTGTGGTTAAGTCTTTCCCAATTAAGAACTAATATAATTAAATGTATAAAATTTGCACATTCAAGGATCCTATTTAAGTGAATTGGAATCACTGCCTCGTGGTGGTGCGCCTCGCCCAGCCACTCACGTTGAAGGGAGGATGATCACGATCCCTCCCCCCCCGCTGCAGAAGCATGACAAGAAAATGTGCTGCTGCAGGACATTAAGATGTCAATGTGAAGTCGACCTTTGACCTTTTGAAAATAAAAATGTCAGAACTGAATAATTCTGACATTTATCTTAAAATGTGTCATGATCAGTGCATTAAGTGTTGATAGAAGGCCAAACAATGGGTTTTGTAAGTGACAGAATCTAAGTAGTTCATCGTTGAGTCATTGAAATTTAGAAAATTTAAAAAAATTCCTGAATGGTACAAACCGACTCAACAACTTTGTGTGTTTTCAGCTCACAACTCAAACCACACTGCTGTAAATGGATGTTAATTTATCCCTTCAATCTAACTAGTTGAGAAATAAAATGGCCACAAGCTTGAATTTTAAATCAAAATGACGTTGTGTATATTGTGCACATCAGTTTCTATAATCACACATTTGAAAGGCAATCAATCAAGTTGGGCAAAGTTTTCTGGTTGGCATAGTTGCTTTATGGAGTTTTACCTAATTGAAGAAATATATCCACAGTTCTGAAGTCAGAACGAGTGCAGATCAGTAGCACATCACCATCTGCCTTTGAGTGGATGTCACATCAAGAAGCCACTACACCTCTTAGATCCTGTCCCACAAATGCAGGTCAGTCTTTTGGAGTTTCTAATATTTGATCACACATCACAGACGGACATGTTTTTTTTTATCATTTAAAAGTTACAAAATCCTGCACTGTTATTATTTTCAATTGAACAACACAAGTTTTTACAGAAGTAACCCCCCCTTTTACTACAAACTAATCTCATGGCGTATTGACTTCCATTTTGTTCATCTCTCACACTCCCTCTGATCTACAGTTTCTTTTCTTTTCATTTTATTATCATTATATTATCTATTAATTGACTTTTAACTCCCCTCTCCTTTTGTGTTCCACATTTTATCATCATCATCTTATTCAATGCACACTATCAAACACGACCACTGCGGTTCAGCTCTTCCTCATTCTCCTCCATCTCCTCCCTTCATTTCTCTCCGTCCACTTCCTCCCTCCTCTGCGTCTCTCTCAGGTATAATCTAGTCGGTGTGCAGGTCAAGGGTTCTGTAGTGGTGTGCTTGTCGCTGCGCTAACAACCTACCCTTGAGCGCTATGATAACAATCTGCCCCCAGTGCCAGAAACAGATGAACCCTATCAATTAGAGGCGTGCATTATGAGCTCCACTCCTACCACATGGTGTGTGTGTGTGTGTGTGCTACATAGTATTGTATAGGCAGAGAATGACGGATATGATTTGAATTTAAGCCTCAGTTTTACATTTTTAAACACTTTTCAAAACATCTGTGTTTGATGACGTCGCTCATTTATCTGTTTAATATTTGTGTTAATGTTTGCAGACACACCGCCTGCACGCATGTGTGTCTCCATTGTGTAACCAGGTCAGGGTGAGGGCACGTTGATAAGTCTAACTCTGCTGTGCGGGTGCATGTGGAAGCTGTGATGTCATGCAGTGTGTGTCAGCATCAGGAGCGATGGCCCTCAGGAGACACTCTCTCCTCATGCACTCATTCCTATTGTCTCGCTCTCCTCCCTCATCTTCCCGTCCCCCTTTGCAGCTAATTTAAGGTGGAGCTGTGAGGTCAGACCAGGGCACGTGTGAACGGGGGGGAGGGGCTGTCGCTGGTTTTGAATCTCCAGGACGAGAGGGGAAACTGGGAGACTGGGCGAGTGCCCTTCTCCTGCTGGGTAATTAACGGTGAAGGGCTTTGGAGAGCTGCACCAGCTGCTGCAGATGAGAGCTGGATGCAGAGCTGATGAGGTAACGAAGGAGCGGAGGCCAAAGAGGGTTTGTGTCTTTTGCCGGGTGGAGATACTCGCTGTCTTCAGGACCAGGGATTGGGAGTAACTACATTTAGCATTTAGATCATTAAGATAGCTTATATAACATTAATTGCATTTTGCTAATAATCTGCAACATATCACATCTCATTCATCATTTTCAAGAGCCCAGAGGAGGATTCAAATAAAATAAACAAACACATTGACGTGAATTTCTCAATCTGAGGAATCTGTTGAAAACCTTTGAGTCTCTTACCCTGAACATTCTCTCCACCGCATCGACCCTCCACTCTTCTCCGCTCTCGGTTTGTTTTATAATCTCTTTATTATGCAAGTTCTGCCATTACATAAGCAAAGGACTCCCTTTTGTGTGTGCGCGTGTGTGTGTGTGTGTGTGTCCTGCCAAACCATCACACGCCACTCTGCTGCTCTTCACATCTCTTGTATCTCTCTTACAGTCGGGACTCCAGAGGAGCTTATGTGTGATTCTTTCATCGACGTGCCGTGGTAGCAGGCGGTGTTTTGTAATCAGTGACGCCCGTCTGTCAGGACGATACCTCGGGCAGTTTGAATCCAATTTGCATTCAACATGGCAAGTTGATGGGGGGTCGGGACCCGAGCTATTGACTGTTTTAATCTATCCAGGGTCAAAGTCATTAGATCAAAGTTGCAGCAGTAAAATTCATTGAACCGGACTTTGACTGAACTGACAGCCTGAGGGCACTGAGATACATGTTTCTATAGGAAATGAACTGGATTGGTTAACATTATATCACACCATTGAGTACCATTGAAATTCCATCCACAAGCAGCAACACCTGGGTGCTGACCTGTTGAACAGACTTTCAGGAAAAAGACCACAAGCAGCAGGTCTCAGGTTCGAGAGCAAACACTTACACTCGTTAAATCGTGTTATAAAACATTTCATTCAATGTGCACTCAGAGTTCTGTCGTCTCTCCTTCATCAGATGTCAATGAAACGTGCTCATTCAGCAGAAAGACTTCACCACTGAGTTGAATTGCTCAAAGGCACCTTCAGCAAAGATGTGTTAGATAAGGTCCACTTGCATCAATCACAGTTTGACTTCCTGGTCCATACTTGTCTCCAGAGCGTGTCCACCGGGTTTTGAAAGACACATTTATGGTAAGATAGGTTTATTTAAGATATTTTGAAAGTTTTTTGACCGACCTTCCTCATTTGTAATGGTAACATGTATCTCAGTCCTCAGACCCTGAATACCAAGTTCAGTCAAAATCAATGTTTTCTTTTCATTTTCGGCAAAATCTTTGGTCCAATGATTCGACCTTGACATTAAATGGATTTGAAATGAAAAAAAAAGAATCTATAGAACAGTTTCTGACCCTAACCCCAATCAAATCACCAAATATAATCCACATTGGATTAATACTGCAGGAGACAGTCAGTTGTCGGGTATTATTCTAATTCATCCGCTCACCACCACATGGTCGGGGCGTCAAAATATGGAGCTGGAGACGAGTCCTCTTTATTTTGTATCTTGTCTATTCTCTCAATCTGAAGACAGTTTTAGAGCTGATCTTTAAAAGTAATCCTGGTATTGGTCCTGATGTGTTAACAGTGCATCCCTCAGCGTGTTTGCATGTGTTCAGACAGGTGCATCTGCTCTCAAGGGCAACCGCATCCTACTGAGCTCGTGATTGATTCCATGCAGCCGTCGGTGCATCAGTCACACTGAGGACAGAAGATGCATTTACTGCTTAGAGCTGACTTCGGAGACAGGCGTTATAGAGAGATATAGTGGGAATTACACACACCGTACTGGAGAGTGATGGTTAAAGTCATAAAACAAGGTGATACTGGTGATGAATGAGAAGTTAGCTGGTATAAAGAGCTCATCAGAGGTTATGATTAGGTTCCTCTATTAGCACAAGGCTAGTCTTTACTATAATATGCTTTTATATCAGTAAATGTGCAGATCTATTAGTCGTTTGGGATTTGGTCAGAATCTGTTTTTTCTCAAACATCTTCAGGAATAAAACTGGAATCTCTAATGATGAAGGATCTTTAAAACCTCAGGTTTATTCTAGACTGATGCAAGTGGGAAATAAAAAGGCCCAATCACTATTATTCTGTCACTGCGACAAACTGCAAATCACGTAAATCGTTTGCCTGAATTTGTATTCTTGACGTACGAAACACATTCTCTGCTTTGATTTGTTGAGAACACAACAAACGGTGTGTGTCCTCTTCTAACAAAGACGCCAGTTAAAATCCCACAAGCCTTCAACTAACTTCACTTACCACTTATGCACGAGTCTGATTGGGAGGCAGCTCGGCACACACCCATTACTCTCTCCTCATAAAAGATTCAAACAAATGATTTTTGTTAGCGTAATTAGTGCAGTTAATGTATCATTCTTTTTTTTTTTACCAGCGATTCTTTTCATTGTATCTCCACAGGTGGCCCATGAAGCTCTGGCGTGTTTCCACTGGTAAGTCGTGGATCTCATTTACCACGCACCAGCAGCTAGCAACACTTAGAGACATTAAGCAAACTGAGTCCTGTGTTCGCACTGAATAAAAGGGCTCTTCTGAAGAATAGTGAAATCCTCTGAGCAAAGAATGTTTTTACGCCACGATCGCCCCCTGGTGGCCGGCTGCAGTATGGGTAAAAAAATGCAACCTTGATATTTGACAAAAAAACACAAAAAAGTACAAATACATGTGAGATACATTTTTCCTCAAGGGCGGTTTTGGTCATTTAAGGTATTTCTTATTACACCGATGTTAATGTGTCTGATAAGTTTGGTCTTAATGAATATTTTGTTGTTGTAACACCAGCGTTGAAACTAGGGGAAGTTCTCGTACCCTCGAAAGTGAAGATCATTCCCTAAACAACTTCTTTGAAAGTACAACCAAGCTAAAGTCTCCCGGTGTAAACAGCTTACCCATTTTTTCATGTTTTGAATTAATTACACCTTTAACGTTAAAAAAGAAAATCTCCAGTGTTGTGTATAATTGCAGGGTCGTCGGTTCAGGGCCGTCCTGACGCACTGGAGCTCATCACCGGCACGATGTTGGCTCAACATCGTGAAGGCTGTCAGGCGTCATCCATCAGCTCAACCGCAGGTGAAACCACTCGCTACTGCACGACTACGGGGCAAGATGGAGAGTTCGTATCTGGCATGTTAGCTTCCTGTCTGTGAGGGGAGTGGGAGCCAGAGGAGACGCATCGTCCATCTTTATATAACGCCTCTGAGTCACCAGTCTGCTCACTTGCTAGATCTGGTATCGGCTGATAATTGCAGGGTTGCTGGTTCCTCCAACTCCTCCTGTCCGCATGGGGAAGTTTTTTTCTCGACAAAGTGTGGGTTTGCATTGGGGGGGGGGGGGGGGGGGGGGGCGTTTGCTGTGAGCGATGTCATGTAATCTCTCCACTGCTGGAGAAACAACCAATCCAATTAGTGTTTTTCTAAGTGCTACCAAATTCACACACTGCACACATGCTGTGGACTTTACGGAGACATTAGAAAAATGACAGAGCACTTAAGCCACTGCAGTATTTCTCTCAAGTGAGAATCCTGCAGGGCTGAAACAAAAAAAAAACAAAAAACTGCCCTTACATTACGGTGATTACAAAGCTGCAGAGGGACGACCACGCTGCTCTGCGCCTGCTCAATGTGTAAGTGTGCAACTGTTTGGAAACACCTAACACGACCTGATAGGCCGAGGTTATCACATCGGGCCAAACTGGATGCGTGAGTGTGAATTTCTTGCATTTCATGTTATCGGGTTAGATCTATGTCATCTGCTTGCCTCTCAACAAACTACACTGAAATTATTCCTTCACCAAATTTGTATGTGTCAAAAAACAACTACTTGGCATTTTTGTCTTGACTGGTTTTCCGTGTTTCAGTTCCCTAGTGGTCCAAAACCAGTTAAAGCACCTCCCAGGAATATTCACTGACCCGAATCTCCGTGGGGAGTTTTCTTCATCGTCTTGCAGGTCACGTTTGTCACGACGTCCACCCCCGCTCAGCATATCTGTCTGAAATGGCCGTTTACCCTTTTTGTCGGGTTCCTTTCTTCCCTGACCCTCCCTGTCGGTCCACATGGCTGCAGCCTTCTCCCCACCTCAGCCGTCAACGTGGCCCATATCTGTCCGCCTGTCGTCTCGTAACATCTTGTGCGTCTTGGCCTCTTGCTATTCCTCGGTCGCCCCCGTGCCAGTTGCTGAACCCCCCCATCCTCCCTCCCTCCCTCCCTGTCCCTCTGTATGTTGTCAAAACCCGCTACATCCTCCTGAAATGTTGTGTCCTTCGAAGCATCTCCCCAAACATTTGTCCTTCTCTCCTCAGGAACTCGCTCTCTTCCTTTTGTCTGGTTCTTCTTTTCTGTTTCTCTCTACATTGGACCACACTTTCCTACGCTGCTTTTCTTATATTTTCTCTCTTCTCTCTTGTACAATCTGCGGCGGAGCAGTGGTGTGGTAGGATATGCTACTCAATTCTATTCCTGGAAAGAGATTAGGACGTTTAATCAAGGCTTCAACTCGCCCTGAGGCACCGGAACATGTTTCCATTTGAGCGTTAAGAGGCTACTTTTGTAAGAAATTCATTTTGCAGGCGTTTAAGACCAAAACATCTTTTATACACACCTGCATGGATATATATTCACCTCAAATGAAAAATGCCTCCTCATTTGCAGGATACACGCTCACTCTGAATGACTTGAGCATTTAAACCCATTTGGGATTCAAATGCCTGAGGACATTTTATGGTTAATGGATTTTAGTGGATTTCCTACATTTGTCCCACACTGTTCCAGATGTCACCGGTGAAATTGTAATTACAGGCTTTTGAATTACCCAATTAAACAGCAGATATTGACTGTTATCATGCATATGCAGCGTACACAATGCATTCCTTCTGCTGGTGCTGCAGATGCATGCTATAAAGCTATGTTTGTCTTAGTGTCCACTTTGTTACTTTTGGATAAAGCACTAGAAGTCACATTGAAGACTTTTAAACTTTAAAGTTTGAGCCTTTGAGGAGAATAGAGAGGTTGATTGATTAAACCACAGAATCAGCACGGGGTGAGCAGGGCTTTACAAATGAGAAAAAACTCCGGGAGATGTGGAATGAATTTGTGACAGAGCTCCACGGCTGCAAACAAAACGCAAACACAAACAACACAAGGTTCTGAAAATGCTCTTTTTCTTTTGTCCTGCATACTCCCGGTGAAACCTCCCCCTCTTCCTTTCATTACCTTATTGTCGGAGAGCCCGGTGACTTGGTCGACGAACTCCTCCTGGATCATGAAGGCGGCCAGGTTGGCAGTGTAGGAGGCCAGGAAGATGACAGCGAAGAAGGCCCACACAGACACGATGAACTTGCTGGTGGTACCCTTCGGGTTCTGCACCGGCACAGAGTTGTTGAAGACCAGACCCCAGAGCAGCCACACGGCCTTGCCCATGGTGAAAGAAGGACCATGGGGGTCTGAGCGAGGGGGCAGAGAAGGGGATCACAGAGGATTGAGGAGACAAAGGTGAGACAAGGACACAAACATCTGGAAGTGAGGATTTTGGAATATCTTGAACGCTCCTTAGTGTGTGTTGTGAATCCTCGTGCTCACCTTTGCCCTGCGCCAGGTTTCTGTTGAAGCCCAGAGGACTGATGTACTCAAACATAAAGACAGCCATTGCAGTGACCAGTAGGAGCATCACAAACATCATGACCCACACTGATGCACTGAATGGCTCTGGAAGGGGGAGAGAAAAGACGACAGAGATTTAGTATTAACACGTGTTGGGCCACATTTATAGACCTTATTACTTTTTTCTGATTCATGCTCCCCCGCGCCCAACTCTGATGCCATGAATTTAAATGAGTAAATCAATCATGCACACACACACACACACACACACAATGACGAAAGAACTGCAGAGATAACAAGCTGACTCCTGCATGTTCACAGAGCCCTTACACAACCCCCACCACCATCCACCACACACACACTTGCATATACCCAGGCACACCTCCTATTTGACAGTGTGAGGAGGTGTACAGTATAGGAAGCCCTGGTGTCAGCACTCCTGTCCTCCCTCTGAGTTCACAAGACTACCGCAGAGATTAAACTCTGCTCTAATGTATGGGCGAGCAGTGCTGGCACAGGGCTGCGCACTGTGTGTGTCCAAGTGTGTGTGTGTGTGTGTACGTATATGTGTGTGTGTGCTGGCATGCAGCCATTACGGGGTATTCCTGCTAAGCCTTCATAATTGCCACTTTCACAGCAGTAACTGCATGCTGCATACATGTGTGGGCCTGGTTATGCCTTGCTTCCTGTGTGTGTGTGTGTGTGTCTTTGTGTCTGTGTGTGTAACTTTGGGCCATGCTGGAATGCTGAGCATCAGGTGAACGTGACTGCGCAGCCATAGCGGGGATATCCATGATCACTCAGGTTAAAAGCCTGTGGTTAAGTCCCTCTCAGGTAAGTGAGAGCCACTGTGGCAGGAAGCAGAAGTTGGATTAAATCCCTCCGATAAAAGAGGGAGTATTGACAGCCGTGAAAAAGGAGCTGAATTGTGTTGTCATCTCTGTGTCACGGGGAACACACACACACACACACACACACACACACACACACACACACACAAACACACACATCCAAAACAAATGCTGTGCTACACTCACACAAACACAAAAGCAAACAAGACAGATCCTCCTCTCTCTCTCTCTCTCTCTCTCTCTCTCTCTCTCTCTCTCTCTCTCTCTCTCTCTCTCACCGAGGAAGGCTGAAGGGGACACTGTTCCATTGCTACGGGAGACCATGACGCTGATCCCGGTTTCCACGAACGGGACGGAGAAATCGATGACCTCAGAACGCTCCTCATTGATCGTCAGAGATCCGACGGCCATGACGGCTTTCTTATAGACCACCTTTGGGAGAGAGGGAGGAACAAGGGGAGGGAGAAAGTATGGATGGATGAGGATGAGAGAGAGAGAGAGAGGAGTGATGACATGGAGATGGAGAGAGGGATGGAGGGATGAGAAAAAGGGAAAGATGTGTAAATAAAGGATAAAATGAAGGGGAAGCGGGAGAAGGATCATTTATAAATAAATAAAATGAGGAGACGGGAAAAGAGAGAAAGAGACAATTTAACATCAAATTCTTCAATCACTGTGGAATCTAATGGGGTTTTCCACGATGAAAGACCCGTTACATGCAACACACAATCACTGGCAGCGCGCTACACTCATCCCAGTGTTGGTTCAAATCCCTCTCCGGTGTTTAGCTGAAGTCAGAAAGTTCCTCAGTTACACACGAGAAGCAAAGATAATAACGATGAAACAATCTATTCCGTTATTTGCCTCGAATTCTGGGACTTTACCTCCACGTGGAGGCTGGTGATTAAAACCATGTGAAGTGGAGTTTTCTGCCGGAGATAAGATTTGTTTACTTTCCGATCATTTACACTTGGTTAAAAAAATAAAAGCCTCCTCGCTGTTTGTTTGTTCCCTGTGAAACTTTTTCAAAGTCAACACTTGAAGCTTCTCTTGGAACAGAAGGAGCAGAAATCCCTGAACATACAAACACCCTGAATTTCTCTTCAGACTCGGCTTCGACCACTCGCTTCAAATATCCTGAAAATAACATGCCAAGACCGATTGTGATTTCTTTCTCTAAAATAAACTTGTGTTATTGTTAAGATTCATAAAAATTCACCGGCACGCACAGGGATGGAAATTAAACAGCACAAATTGAATTAATTAACGTCAGGCAGTGGGTGAGACTTTGGGAATTAAAACGATTGTTCAGTATTTTTTTCCTCTAAATCAGTTTATTTGAAGCCTAGTCAGCCACAAGGTTTGTTTTATTGTGAAAAACTACCACCTGACAAGTTGACCACTTCACTTCCGCTCGAACTTCAACATCAAACCGGATCGCATTTAGACGAGAGACAGTCTATAGGCACGAGGTACTTTTCTAAGTACTTGGATTCTAATCGGACCTAATAGAAGTTAATGGGTCCGTGCTGGACTCTGATATATTTACACATACAACTGGGAACCGTTTCTGCCCCTTGTCTGACTCTCAGGGTCTGAACACTGGTTTTAAATTAAATTAAATCTCTCTCACACACAGAAACAAACACACACAGACTCAGAATTGTCACCTACCTCTCCCACCATCCCATTCCAGACATTGTTTATCTTCTTTCCATGCTTGCCATTGGTTACCAGGTACAGGTCATAGGTGAACTTCACATACACGGCGATTTTCTTTAGAATATCGATGCAGAAGCCTTTGCAGCACTTCTTGATGTATGTCCCACCAGCCTCCGTTGTATTGCTACAGAAACACAAAGACAGACACTTAATCAAATGATGATTTCACACAGACGACATTACAACACACAACAACGGGACGGATCTAACGAGCAGAAGCACCAGTGACCGAGCAAAATTCATGTTTTCCTTTTTTTTAGATTTCATTTTATATTTGCACATTGATGAACCATGTGTGACTTCAGATGTGTCCTCTGGGTCAAAAGCAAACAGAAAACAGGATTCGTCTGTCTCTCCGTCACACTTGTTAAAGTTCATATGAATGCACCAGTGAGCAGAGATCACCCCGGGACTTTTTCACCTTTAAGTCCCGGTCGTTCTATTCTGAAATGACATCGGGAAGAGTTGCAAAAAAAAGAAAAACTGCTTCTCTCTCCCCTGTCTCTCTTGAGGAGAGGGGGGGGGGGGTATGACGGCACTGCATATGCAAGCCTTGTACCATCTGTGTGTATGAATTTGAGAGCAGGAAAGTTCAGCCACACACACACACACACTCACACACACACACTCGAACACGTGCACATCGACTTTCAGCCACCTGGGACTCTCATTTAACTTTCAGATTTGTGCTAATTAGCAGAAGATAGCCTCGCCCTTTAGTTTTAACAACCTGGACACAAACTTGATGGAAAGTGAAGAAGAAAAAAGAAAAGAGCAGCCTCCTCACATTGAGGCGTGACTCTGCGGTTACCTTCAGAGCTGAAATCACTTTGAAGGAATTCTGTAACCGAAAAACATTTGCTTTTTTTTTCTGTCGCCCCAAAGTGCTGCGTCCCCCTCGCTCGCTCCCATCGATTTGTCAAATGGATGTCCCCCGAGTGGACTTCTTTACCGTCTGCAAATCCAAAAAAAAGACTTTTCCTCTCTATGGTCTGAGAGTTTCACACAACCGAGAAATGTTTCATATGAAAAAGGCGACAAAAGCGTTGTTTGTCAGTCGTTGCCAGTGACTGAATGAAATATATAAGATATTTTGCATTTGCAATATTCCTAAACACATATTATATGTGAACAAAATCTGATTATTTCATTTAAGTGAGGCACTTTGGGTTTTGTTTCCTATTTGAGCTCAGATAAAGACTTCTGAGCTGTGGTCTTACATCAGGGTTAAACCGGATTTCCTCCCATTGTGAGAATACAGCAAGAAAATGTCCAGAAAAATCCCAGAAAATCAATAATACCAGTGAATCCAAACTAAACGACAATAGCCCAATATTTCATAATTATATATTTACTGACAGGATAAATGTAACTGTGATGTAACCTCGTGATAAGGTGGTGCATCGAGGGGCGGATCCTGCAGCGAATGGTGTGATACTTCAAAAAAAGGGAAACCAGGACGACTGGGTCAACTGGGTGGCAGGTTCAGCTGTGGCGGGGGCAGTGGCCGAGCAAGCATATAGGTCAGATCTGTAATCGCTGCATTCACGGACACAGTGTTCCCACTCAGGAGGAGCGCGGTACAGTTCAGGCGGTGAGAGCATGTGATGTTGTGGAGGCTGTTTGCGAAGTTGCCAGGGCCAACTTGATGTAGAAACACTACAGGGCCCGAGGGGTCTCCAGAGAGGGCAGTATGTGCGATTGTGTGTGTTAGTTGTTCTTAGGCCCGGCCTGGATGAGTGAATTTGTGGTTCTGCATGCATGGATAGTCCTCCACTCCACCCTCCACCCCCCCCCCCCCCCCCCCATACACACACACCCCACAACTCTGAATCCAACTCCTCCACCACTCCTCTCTCTCGGCCTCCTCCCTTTTCCCCTCCATCTAACCCTCTTTCTCCAAATGGACACCACGGATGCTTGAGTGGGAATTGCGCTGTGGGAGAGGGAGGAATGCACCCGGATGCACTGGCCTGTGAGTGAGTGGACATGTGGCGGCGGAGAGTGTACATGAGCTTGTGTGTTTGCGCTCCTCCTTGGAGATGCTTTATCCTTCGCCCTACTTCACAGAGATTCTGGATGGAAATCTCTGCTGGCCTCTTCCCTGGGACCTTATTACCGCTTAATCAGCTCTGTGTGTTTGTGTCCATGTGTGTGTGTGGCTGTGCATGACATGTGTGAGTGTAATAGCTACAGACAGTTACGTTGTTTACAGTTCATGGATGTAGAGGATGTAGCGCTGACAGTCTCAATGGGAATCTAACTGTAATCGTGTGTGTGTGTTCCAGTGGAGAAAAGTAGTTTGATTATCTGCACACACAAGCAGTCTCAGCCACTCTCTCTTATTGTGTGTGTTTGTCTCTGTGTGTGTGGTCTTTAAGAACACAGTGTAGCAGGAGGCGAGGAATTTGGGCATTAGAGAGACATTTGGTGAAAATGAAGGAAGTGAACTGCTGAGTTCAGCAGTCGCCTCCATTTCCAGGGGGAGGAAAGAAGCTGCTGCAGAGATCGCTCTCGCTGCAGCTCACATCGAGCTCAAGAGACAAGTGAGAGGGAGAGTTTGACGCTTTAACGCTAGAGAAAATGGAGAATACGATTTTCAATCAACCAATTATCAAATATAATAAAATGTAAGGCTTGGTCTTTCTAACATACAAGATTAGATAGTTAGAGACGAGATTGCATTATATGGATACTACAGTAAATGTCATATATATTTATATATGTGGAGCTCAGGCTATAGACTACCTTACATAATTCATGTGGCTTCATGCTGAGGAAACAGGATCACATTGTAACACTGGATACTGATAAAGAGTATATTATACTATGTATACAGCATTTACACTATTCTTGAATATATCAATGTGAGTTAATACAATATAAACAAATACAATTGAGTTTTTTTCATTTCTCTGAACTTCTAAATCTGGACCCATCACTAATTACCTCCAAGAAAGGTATGATTTCCAAAATGTAATGGGTTCTTTAACATCTAGAGATGGAATTCATTTGTGTTTGCATTTCATTCTTCAACATTTACTTTTATTTCTTAAAGAGTAATTCAAGCATCTTGATGAAAATAAGCACTTACGGGGCATGTTATGCATGAGTGTGTGAAGTTTGGTGCAAATCCAAAAATAGGGAATTTAAATATGGTTTTACAGGGACACTGCTGGGCCCTGACAGAGGTAGGTTCTCCCTTCTGAGAGCTATTCTAGTTAGTGTTAGATTTTGAATTGAAACAGTTGGATATATGAGACGGGCACACCGGGACGTGGACGGACAGTAAACCTACTCTTTGATATGCTTTCTGCAGGGGACAGAGTTCCTCATGCAGGTACCAGTCAGCCTCTCCACGTCCTCCACAATAACGAAAGGCTTCTCCTCCAACGTGACGATGGACAAGTGGTTGTCGTCGAGCTCTGCGTCTCCGAAGGAGTTGAAGCGCGGCCACACCGGGTACTTCAGTGTCAGGCTGCGGTTGTCTAGCTTGCCCATCTGGGGGGGGGGGAGAGGGAGAGAAAACACGGTGAATTGATAAATGCACGATGAGGTGCCTCACACCGAGGCTGTTTAGTCACTGACAGTTGAATTTGGATTGTGGGTGTTTATCCAATACTTAATAATGAATAGTTAGCAGGTTGGGGAGTCAGCATCTGCCTGAAGACACTTTCTGTAAGACCCAAGAGCTCGCACAGCAAAGACAGCGTGTTTACACATTTGTTGGCTTCACATCAAATATATGCAGACAGGAAGTGGTGGGGAAAACTAGGTTCATCAGTCGAGGGGGGGGGGGGGGGGTCATAACATGTGAAGATATAGAGAAACAGAGAGTTACTTTTCTTTACCTGTGAATCTCCTAACTGCTGTAGTCAGCTGCACAATGACTCAGAGTAGAGAGGAAGTGGAGATGATTAAAGGATGCACACACAAGTCACATATGCTGCCGCCCTCTTTCGACACACAAACACATACAAACCGGAATATATGTTGTCGCCAGAGCACAATAGACGTGACTGCCATCATGACTGTAGGTACAACATGACAGATTTAAAAAGCATGGTGTGTAGAGATGCATGACAAAAAAACACACACACAGAGGAATATACAGTATGGCCGTGGATGCAGAAACACATGAGAAAGAGAGAGGGGGGGGGGGGGGGCAGTGTGATAGCACGGGTGACGCCGTTAATAATTCAGAAAGTTTTCAGAGCGCTGATGTCACAGAGTCCCCTATGGATGCTCTCCGCCCCCCCACACCTGTCGTCTGAATGTATGTGTGCGAGTGTGTGTGTGCAAGCGTGTGTGTGTGTGTATGTGTGTGTGCCTGCGCTATTTACGCATGTTTTTGTCAGACGGGGGAGGAGGAGAGGAGTAAAGGAGGAGTGAGAGAGAGACAGCAGTGAGGCTTTGCGCCGCACTCAATTATTAATGTTACAGGAGCAAGAAAATGGCAAAACCTCGCTCTCACTCTTTCCCTCCATTTCAAAAGTTTCTCCTCTCTCTCTCTCTCTCTCTCTCTCGCTCTCTCTCTCTCTCTCTCTCTCTCTCGCTCTCTCTCTCTCTCTCTCTCGCAGTGAAACACAACGGAGTTGAGTGGTTTGCAGTTGAGAGGCACAGTTTTATGGAGGGGTTACACACACAGATGCACAAAAAAACACACATGTTGATGGGCATTAATGGGGAAAATTCAGGATTTCTAAACTAGGGACTAATTGGGAAAGATTGTTGTTTGAGTAATAAACAAATTCTGCATGTGAATATGGATCATGTGTAGGAAAGGGACAGATTGGGGTGCAGGAAGTCTTCTTGACCAATCAGGTAAGAGCCTGGCTTCAACAATTTATATTGTTTTACAATGAGTCTTGACCCAGATATCCACCGTCTACACAGAATCTTTGGAAATTAAATTTACAAAACATAAACAGTAATGGAGCCGTGCTGATCTGTTAGCCCTTTGACCCTGGAGATCGTGGCTGTAACTTGAACACAAACACACACACACACACACACACACACACACACACACACACAGCAGTATAGATGCACGCACACATTTTGTTGCCTAGCCTGCGTGCCAGTCATTTACAGGCGATCAGCGAGGAAGTGAAATTAGCATTTTAATTGTTTCGCTTTGAATGTTTTTCCATCATCTAACAGGGATTAGCTACTTTTCCCCGCTCTAAGACGGCAGCACGGTCAACAGCTATGCTTTCCACTACATCCGTGTGTGTGTCTGTGTGTGTGTGTGTGTGTGTGTGTGTGTGTGCGGGGCCAGGACTGTGCGCTGAGGTGGCATGTGTGTGGTTCCCTGTGTGTCACCTTCACTCTCCAGGAAACGGCCACATTTGTCTATCTGTCTAACCCCAGCTGTTTTGCATTTCACAAGTGAGTGAATGCGGCACACACACACACACACACACACTTATGTGAGTGTGTGTGCATGTGTGTATGTGTGTCTTTTCAAAGGGCTAGGGAGGGAAGGTAGGGAAATGGGATTGTTAATGTAAAAGTGAGGGGGAATTGGTGCATAATAAGTAAGATAAGACTTGTGTGACAGAAATAATGGGAATCGGAAAAAAAAACTTAAGAGTCTGAGAGGAGACGCACGGAGAGAAGTGTGGGTTCAAAACACTCGGATCTGTTCTGGAGCCATTTTCTGTTCTTTCTCAGACGCTAATGCAGCGGTTCCCCCCCGTGTGTGGTCTGCTGATATGCACCGGATGTATAAACCCATCACATTTACTTCATTTCTTACACAGGAACAGCAATTTGTCTTTATATTCGACCGACTGCTGATCCTGACATTATCTAAATTGTTCAGTTTCACTACCAATTCCACCTTTAACCCGGAAACACACAACTCCAGTCCGACCCGTTCAATCATTAATATCAGCTTGTGGGAAGTGGCTCTGGTTTGGTTGGATGAGTCGATAAAAAAAAGAGAGGAAAGGAGGAGGAGGAGAAGGAGGAGGAGGAGAAGAAGCTGACTTCAGCAGCTCCTCTGATTCCCTGTCCTCCTGCTCTTCCTCTCTCCATCTCCCCCCTTCTCTCTAATTAAAGAGAGAGGGGTTATAAATTAATGTCCAGAGAGAAGAGAGGATTCTCTCTATCGATCGGCCGATAAGGCAACGGAAGGCTGGATGTCCCTGAATGATATTACACACACACACAATCCATAGAAAGCAGTGTGTGTGTGTGTGTGTTTGTGTGTGTGTGTGTGTGTGTGTGTTACATGACGGCGAGGCCAGTTGGATTACTACATCGTAAAGTCCCACGGCGGCAAACCAATCGCATCATCACCCTGTGACGGATTTGGAGGAGCTTGGTGGTGAGATGACGCTTTGCCCCAGAAGAGTCGGGTTTCACTTCCTAACTCCTCTTTCTTTTCTCACCTCAGATCTGCCCTCTTTTCCCTTTTCTCTCCATTCTGCCCCCTAACCTTTGCTTTACCTATCAGACGCCTTCTTCTCTCGAACTCGCACACGCCCTCTGACACGAGCGTCGAACAAACCGAGCTAAAATAAGAGGAAGAGAGAGAGAGAGAGAGAGAGACAGAGACAGAGAGAGAGAGTGATGGAGGAATAAAGAAAGGTCAGGGCTCTCACACTGAGCACCTTCTCTCTGCCAGTCTCCCTGGGAGAGTTATCGCAGCGGCACGTTGCATTATGGGAGAATGAGTTCCTAATAGCGCGGAGAAACCCATTCAGTCATAAAACAGTATCTGTCACTCCTGTCAGACAAAATTATGTCGGTAAAATGGATTCTGCTCTCCCTCTCTCTTACGCTCTCTCTGTTTATATGTGTGAATGTGTGTCCCTGCGTGCGTGGCTCTGTGTGTGGCTGTCTTTGTGTGTGTGTTTGTGTGTGGGTGAGAAAAACAAGGGCAGAGAGAAAGGAGATGACAGATTCGGAAGAGTGAGAGAACGCTGCATGCATGGATTTAGACATCTTCCCCTGAAATGAAGTGCCGTTATTAAGAGTGAGAGAAGTAGTGACGCCTGGATAGAAACTGTGCGCGTGTGTGTGTGTGTGTATGTGTGTGTGTGTACACGCATGTGGGCTCCTGTGTGCGTCTGCTCTCCATATTGTGATTCTCCAAACACAAATCCCATGCTGTCTGTAATAATTATTTTGTGAACTGGCTGCTAACACCGCAGCAGTTCCTGGAGCAATTTACACACTCCATCTACTCAGCAGGAGTAAAACATAACATCCTGGTTCTGATCTGTAAATACACTTTCCCTCATTCGGTCGGAGATGACGAAGTGTGACTGTGAACACAGTGAGGAGATTCATCATCGTTTCTGCCATGTCACTGATAATGGAGACGTCTGTTCCAGCAAAGTTTCTCCTACTGTGGGTTTTTACAGGACCAAGCACTTTTCTGATTGAGTTTAAATTGTCGAAGTCGGGAAGCCAATGAATCCAGATCATGAATTTCCCTGATGGTGGATAGATTTGTATCAATTTTAGCTTCATCATGTCACACATTGAGATGCCAGGATTCCAAGCAAACCTCTGATATGAGTTTAAAGCAAAGATAAAAGGATTTCAAACATGTTTTATACGTGAGGGAGCTGTGATATATTAAAATCAAGTCATAACTATTTTACAAGCATGTGAATAATGGTATAACATGTAATTATATGATAATAAGCATCGATTTGCCACACTTCTGATAAAGTGTGAGTGGACTAAATAGGGGGGTACAAAGTCTTCAATGAAAGAGCAAATGTCTTTATAGTGTTTTAATATTTTTGTGTTTAATGTTCATCACTCACACTTATTTTTGTGTGGTTACAAAATCAAATATTCATTCCAGTGAAGCTTTTAAAGAGTGAAGGTATTTGTGTGTGTTGTATGTGTGTATATATATGTGTGTGTGTGTGTGTGTGTGTGTGTATGTTAATTAGGAAAAGTTGTGGTAAACACACAAACATTAAGTTAAAAGCAAATCTCAATGTGTGTGTGTGTGTGTGTGTCTATGCATGTGTGTGTGTTCCTTTTATCGTCAAAGTAAAACTGAATTCTTTAATCTCTTTGATACTGGATGAAAGTTGAATTAATTTAATGCTTCAAAGTTTAGCATGCACTATCTGCATTCCTTCACAGAAATGCATGGTGATGACTTCTACACCAGCCCTGGCCCGGCAGCCTCCTCCTCACTTGGTATTCTCTCTCGCTGCGGTACCTGCTCAGTTGTTACCGAGTATTTCATCTCTTTCAGATAATAAGCCAAATTCTGCACAAATCCCCCATAATGCCACACTGGATCCAGCCTCCTGATCCAAATACACCTGCATGACATGCTGCAATCTGCTCTCGTTCCCGATAGAAGAAGCGTAATAGACTGGCGGTTACGTAATCCTGAAAAAAAAAACAGGTGTAGAGAGGTGGTCCTTTTCCAGAACTTACAAAAAAAACCCTGCATGTCTGTGCTGCGGAGAGAACAGCAGGTGGAGATGCTTTGAAAAGCGCTAAACACCTGTAGTGGGTGGGTGAGAAAGAGGAACACACACACACGGTAGCTCTTCTCCACCTCTCTCTTCTTCCGTTTCCCTCTCTCTCCCTGTCTTCCTTTTCTCGCGCTCATTTGCTCCCACTATCTCAGCCCATCTGTCTCCATCGCTCGCTCGCCCGCCTCGGTATCGCTCCATATTGCTCTCTCCTCTCTCGCCGTGTCTTCTGTCTCTCCTGTGCCCCCGGGGGACACATTTTATATTTTTAGTACATATCCATATTTTAGTGCAGTTACTGAATTTTTATCTCTTGATCGTCATGGAAGTCTCTCTCTCTCTCTCTTTCTTTCTCTGTGTGAGTGTGTGCGCGCCGCTGATTTCTGGTGCATGGGTGGGACGGCTGCACCAGACTGACAGAGGAGAGAGAGGGAGAGAGGGAGAGAGAGAGAGAGAGAGAGAGAGAGAGAGAGAGAGAGAGAAGCTCCCAATTATATTTCCACTTTGGGTCTCTGTGTCTCTCTTGCCTTCAGTGTCTTTCCCTGCATCGCGGTGAAGTGGTACTGATCAATTTCACAGCCTTTCTGTTTACAACAACACACTAGCTCCCCTCCGCATGCCGACAAAGAGTCTATTGTGTGTGTGTGTGTGTGTGTGTGTGTGTGTGTGTCTGTGGTTGTGTGTCAGTATGAAGTATGAAGTATGAAATAGCTAGTCTCAAAGATTGGGTGGAGACTGTGCGGATTGCGCAAAAAACGAATACTGTAACACACACACACACCGATGTGACCTCAATAAAAATCAGATTGGTCGAAGCACAACTCTCCTGAATAGTGTTTCTGTCATAACCAGTGTGAAAGGGTAAGCAAACACACACACACACACACACACACACACACACACACACACACACACACACACACACACACACACAGGCACACACAAGCAGGAGCAGTGATCCCTTGCCACCCCAATAATGGAGGTCTCAGGTTTTGATTAACTGTTGTTTGAGCTGCTATCAGAGACCACAACAGCAATCACAGCTAAAGACAGGCAGAGCGCACAGATTATCTGGCCTTGAGAGAGACGTGATAGAGAAGGGATGGGGGGGGGGGGGGGGGGGGGGGGGTGGAGGAGTGGATGAAAAGATGGAGGAGGGCAGAGGAAGCAAAAGAAGACGGAGAGGTGGTAGAAGAGCGACGTGAGGTGAGAGATGTTATGAGAGGAGGAGACAAAAAGCTGTGGAGGTGTAAAAGACAAAAAAAGACAACACTCATCTCTCTTACTTCCTTATCCAAATCCTTTCTTTGGCCACACCTCTCTCTTTTGCTAATCTTCCCTCTAGCTTGTCTTCCACTGAGCTATTAGCTATTAGGGGCAGTGAATATGAGGATTGAAAACGAGGTATTTAATCCTGCGCGGCGCAGCAAGGTGTAGGTGCAGAGATGCATGGCTGCCATTTAAAGTCCATTACAACAGCAAGGAAAAACTCCTCTGGCGATTCTTCACCGAAACTTTTCTCACGTAGAAACCTGAGCATGTCGGTAAACATCATCATTTCCAATTCCGGTCTCCCGACTTTCTTGCTGGTTGTGTTATCTCAGGGAACTTGTCTTATCAATCTTGGCAATGTTTTGTCGGTTTAGACACAATGACTGTTGCTGCTACCGACTCAGATCCTTTCTTAATGTGGATAAGGAAGACTTTTGGTTAAGGGAATGAAATAGTCAGTCAGGAAGCAGAGAAAGACAAAACAATCTTGTGTTAGAGCTCGACCAGCACGTGTAGTTCGGTATAACCGGTCTATATCGTAAACAGATGTATCGGTATAGAAATTGCAGTAGTAACCGAATGCGTCAGAATCATAGAACCAAGAGTGAATACCTGACCTGTGCCGAGGTCAGCCCGGGTTCGGATTTGAAATGATATTCAGATTTGGATCGGAATCGGTTTCATTGGCAGGGCCAGCTACTTGAAGTTTTACGCTGCATGTACCTAAAATCGAGGTAAACATCGGGCTTGGGTCTAGTTCGGACACGAAAAAGAGAATTGATGTCGGGTTCAGGTCAGGCTAGGGGGCTCAGTCGGGTTCGGCCCATGTTGCTCTCTAGAACCATGGGGCCTTATCCAGATCTCATACGAGCACACGCATGAGAAACCCATTTAAAAAAACACCAACATTTCCCATTTTCATCTACTCACTGACATATTTTTTTTAATTTATTTTTTCTGATCTGCCCTTTATTGTTATAAATGTTGTTTTCCTATTTGTGTGTATGGTAGAGAATGGTAAACCCCATTTAATTAACATAATGATGTTAGGGCCTAAAAGCAGTTAAAGAAAAGTCCATAAATGAATGTTTGTTAAATAAAACCCCCAGCAGATGTAAGCTCTGTGTCCTCAGTGATATGTTCCTCCCCCTGAAGAACACATGTGGTTATTCTTACACGTCAGCCAGACAAACACCGTATGTAAAGCGCCTACCTTCTCCCACTCCCTTTCCTTGTTCAGAACAATCACCACCAGCTTTGGGAATTCCTGGTAGCCGTCCTCCGTGAACGACAAGTCTCTGCCGTCCCATGTCACATTCATCATGTACCTGAGAGAGACAGGCGAGAGGGAGGAAGAGGAGGAGGAAGAGGAGGAAGGGGGGGAGATAAGACGTAGATGAGAGAGAACAAAGGGGGAAGGGAAGGGGGAATAATCCGAGAGTGAGAAAGGAGAGGAATGAAAAGAGGAGAGGAAAAAGGATATTGAATTAAATTAGCATGAGAAAAAAAGAGACAATTCAACATCCTGAAATATCCGAACAGGCTCTTTTGTGCAGAAAATTATAAAGTCATATTCGACTCACATGCACGGACTGGGTTATGATTAGATTCCAGAAATGAAAAAGCATCTGGACAGAAGAGTCAAAGCAGAACGCTGAAAAAAGCTATGTGTGTGTGTGTGTGTGTGTGTGTGTGTGTGTGTATGTGTGTGTGTGTGTGTGTGTCTAGTTTAAACTGCAAGTACCTGAAACTCCTTAAAATACTACTGAAAAAAGAAAGCGAGCATAACCATTACCCAGCGAACACCACACACACACAGTAATGAGTGACCCATGTGGCAGGTCACATTAGCTAAGATGGAGGGGAGCAGGAAGATATTCTTGGTTCTACACAGCCTCCACATTAATCATGGCCGTCCCTCCCCACTGTCTCCCTCACTCCCTCTGTCAGCGGACGTACAACACGGTGGAGACGCCGACTCCTCTCGTCCACTTCCTTTTCTGGTGTCGGGGTTGTGTCGCGATGGAGGTGAACTTTGAAATTAAACGGTGGGGCTGTGAACCCCTGTGACGTGTCTCAGGTCATCCTACAGATGATGCATAAATTATGCTTTCATTGTATTGAGTTTGATTTTATTTCCATTGTGTATCATTTCCCTGTGTCAATGTGTGTGATGTGTATGATTCTCTGCCAAAGTTTGAATCATTCCAAATCCTTGATTGGTAATAAATCAGTTCATATGTAAATCTAGATCTTCTTTATTTTGGCTCTTTTACATATAAAAGCACCTTAAGCTACTTTAATGACATGAATATCATTAACAAACTAAATCTGCTTAATATAACTGTAATTGTTAATTTATCACGGATTCATTAAAAAAGCAATTAGAAACAGATGACCACACGTGAGACAATTATAAAGTGTATAAAATAAACTGTAAGATACCGACACGTTCCTTTAAATTGCTGCTGGCGACACTCACACACACTGATGAACCTAAAGCCAGCGATGTGTTTAAAATGATTTGATTGGCCCGCCAGCAACAAGGTAGTATTAAGCCATTTGATTGGACAGGGGAGACAAAGCTTAACCCAACACTATTTGTATGTGTCACTCTGTTTATGTGAGTGGAAGATTATTAGAGTCCTGAAATTTGTGTTTGTGAGCGAGGACAGGAAGCAGACAGGACAGGACTGATTGTGTGTGTGTGTGTGTGTGTGTGTTTGTGTGCGTGTTGGCAAGTATGTTTGGGCCGACGCCCACCAAACAGGTGGACCTGAAATGGGAGTTGCTAGGATACTGTCACAGACTGAGTGTGTATGCAGGAGGATAACCCTAAACAACACTGAATGAACATCGTCTCACACACACACACACACACACACACAAACACAAACACACACACTTATTACTTTGCACCCCTTAACAATACTCCACGTAACGTTTCATCTCCCCTGTAGCACTGAGATCACAGTAGCACAATCCAATTTCTCTCACTTCCCATCCTCCATTATATCAGTAATCTCTCTATTCATTAGGTGTGGGGGGGGGCATGGAGGTAGAGGAGACAGTAGAGAAAAAGGGGACACCTAAAAAAATAAATAAAAGAGTGATTGAAAGCATCAAGATAAGAGAGACTGAGCAAGAGAGGAGGAGAGAAAGGAGTAAGGGGGGGGGGGGCTAAGCCTCGACAGAGTTGGGATAAAAATATCCTCCGTGTTATTTTTTCCTCCTTCTTTCCACTTATTTTGGGCAAAAGGGGGGGGGGGGGGTGTGATGGGAACGAGGGAAGGAGGGGCCACTGCAGAGTTAACCAGCGCTACACATTCACTGCAGCACACACACACACACACACACACACACACACGCTGCATTACAGCAGCCAAAGCCAAACGCTCTCCGTTTGCTCTGCCGTCTTAATCCTCCTCTGCCGAGCGCCGACAGAATGTTAATGCTGTAAATAATAAAAAGACAGTGACTTTTTTTTTTAAACGCACTCCATCGTCTTCTTTCCTCTCGACACAGCCGCCTCCTGCCCTGTCAACTCGCTCTCGACACAGAGAAGACACCACGTCTCAAGGTTTCTTTGTGATAAGAACTGTGGTGGTGGTGGTGGGGGGGGGGGTCCACTGCAGGGTCCCCATGAAGAGGGCGAGATGAGCTTTAACGCTGTGTGAGCGTCAAGAATAGAGACATTAATCCTCCATCAAGACAAGGACCAGTCGAGGAGATGATGTATAATGTCAGAGCGCTCGTGATCTATCGAGTGCACACACACGCTGGGGGGGTGGGGGTGGGGGGGTCCTATTAAAAAGAAGATCCTGCTGATTTAGATTTTTAAAGACTAGCCGAGGGTGAGAAGTGAAAACAGACACACACTGAGCCTCAGGTGGCATGTGTTCAGCTGTGGCTTGAATGATGACTGTACAAGATGATATAGATGCGAGCTTAGCAGTGTGTCTGCCCCTCCTGGTGTGTGTGTGTGTGTGTGTGTGTGTGTGTGTGTGGTCAGTGTTTGTTTGGGTTACAGAAGCACAAGATTAATGCCACCAATTACCTTTTGTCTTTTCCAAGCTTACGTTTGCACCAAAAAAATGCAACACATGTCCACACAGCTACCTCAGCAGGATTTCTTTTGTTGCACAAAATATTATGTGTGTGTGTGTGTGTGTGTGCGTGTGTGTGTGTGTTGGCTCAGGCTCCTTTTACGCTGTAGCTCAGTTTCAGAACCATGACTGCACAATACCCGTTCACCTTTTCAACATCCCCTTCCCTTCTGATGAACAATTAATAATCATCTCGTGCTCTGGGATCTGCAGCAGTTCCCTTGCTCCCTCATGTCTCTATACACACATTCAAACCTAAAGCAACTTGATGGTTGTTTATCTCTGAGAAAGATGTCAGTCATACACTGTTGCCGCTTCATGAACACACCATGGACACCTCTGCGCAAGAGAGCAGACCCTGACCTTTTCATATCTTTTGTCCTGTAAATATAACTTTAGTATGTGTGTAACGCTGGAACAATACGTAATTTGGAGATCCACTTTACGGGCAGAGAAAAGATGCCTTTGAGACTGTCCCATTTCTCTTTCCATCCGAACTCCTTATTATCCCCCAGGACTCTTTTATCAGGCTTCATTCACATCTTCATGAAAACATAAAATAAAAGGTTTTGTTTACTCTCACACAGACCAACGTGATTTAGTCTCCGTCAAACTAACTGTTGTGTTTTACTAACTCTATCACTTCTTTCTTTTTCAGTACTTTTTCTACTCCTTCCTCTCTCTGTGCCCTCTTCAGAACAATACAATGAAAAAGTGTTGATGTGTAGTTTCTCTGTGTGTGATTAATTTCAATACAGACAGAGTCCTTTACATATAGAATCCTATTTAATTGTATTTTTGATTATAGTCGGGATATGTTGCTTACACGGAGAATGAAAACCTGGTTATCTGTGCACATTCTAAACAGGATATTCCAAAAACCCCAATTACGTACAGTACAACCTCTACCAGTGTATTTCAGGAGAAGCAAAAATGACATATACAGTTGTTCTCACTGGGGGACTTCCTCTCCGTCTCCATAGGTGGCCGTGTACAAGTGTATTCCCAGGTAGTCAAACACACATATAATGGCATTTCTCACAAATCACATCAACCGCAGACCCAAATCCACATGGGGGAATAGAATAATAAAAAACACACAAACACACACACACACACACACACACAGTTAAGCAGGTAATCATGCAAAAATGTAATATTTATACTTTTTTCCCTCCGACAGATGTTGAAAGCTTATGCCTCTAACTCTTTGAAAGCAGTTTTGTAAAAAATATATAAACACATCTTGAGTTTTATACTTTACTTACTTATCTTTTACAGACTACTCTACACAGTTTAAGTGCATCTTATGAAATATTATTAAATTTGTGCACATGTGACATATCTGTTACATTCCCATGTCTATTCACAGCTCACATGACATCTGCTCCAGGACTCAGTATATGTAGTGGTGTGTGATATGCGTATGTGTGGGTCCCAAGTGCTGACCCTCATATATCAGGGCTGCAGATCCTGAAATTACCTGTCAGAACAACCTCACACACGAACACACACACACACAGGCACGCACGCACACACACACACACACACACACATAAATAAGTGCTTAAGTCTTTTAAGGCGCGCTGCTCACCACTGCAAGGTGAGAAGTACACTGTAAATCGGTCATGACAGAACATTGACTCGGGGGGGGGCGTATTTCTCTTGTTTTCCAGCACACACACACACAAACTCACCTACAGACACACACTTGCCATATTTTATGTGGAGCACTTCTTGTCACTTGGTCTTATTGCTGCTCTGGCCACTGCTCTTAGTTGGTCATTTGTCTCCTGTTTTTATTTTATTTTATTTTTCTATCACTCTGCAAAACATATTTATCTCCGACGTGTCGCAGTGGATTTATCATCCGAGCTGTCGGGGGCAAAGTGAGTGAGCTGGAGCTTCACTGCGGGTCCACACTGCACGGCACCAGTCACAGGGACTACAGACTTTTCTGTGATTTCAGCACAGAATATTAATATTATTCTCATCAAAATAGCTTTTGTTCTGCTGCGACAGTTTCCTGGCTCCCTCCAGAACGGAAGCGGCATCCACCGCAAATCAAATTGTTGTCACGAATCGCGGTGGAGGTGTTCGAGCAGAGAAACTCATACATTTCAAACAGAATGCTCGGCGACTGTTTAGAGAGGATGATGCAGTTTGGCAGTTTATCAACATAAGAACTGGAGAGGAGGCGAGAAATAAAATACTGTGACACTTTGTCAGTGATGTGATATGTCACACGGCTGCTGTACATGTGTACACGCGGCCCATCTGCCCACCTCTGTGCCCGGACGTGGGTGTGCGCATGCTGGCATGTTCCCATATCTCCCCTGACAGCCGTCGATGGTCTAACAACCCACACTGGCCCGTCGCCCCCCCGTCCCGGCCCTGACCAATCGTGTTCCTTGTGTCCGGCTCCCAGGGCCCCATTGGCCGAGCTTTCTCACCCACAAAACAGCCATCTGTGGCAACTCGTCACATGGGTAACAACCTGGGGCAGCAGAGCATGCTGGGAGCAGAGTCAGCTGGCTCGGATATTTGATAATTCTCTTTTGGTTTACCTGCGATAGCACGAGAGTTATATCAGTGTGGATGTGGTATTTAAAATGTTTAAAGATCCAATCAGTCATACTCTGCACAGTATAACCATCATTTGCTAGTGGGGGCTCATAAATGTTGCTGAACAAAGCCAGTAAGTTAAGTGACTGCTGCGATTCTAACCTCTCATCACGGGCAGAGTCCCATTTGCTTTGCGCGAAAGCTCCAATCTCCTATGCTTCCTGAACTACCCACGGCCGGTGCACGGTGCATGGTGCATTTTGTTTCTGCAAAAACCCAAATTAAAATTGATTGAAAGCCTGAGGGAGGTTCAGACTAAAAACATCTTCAATACTGATGCAAAGAATCTCAGGAGCCAGAGAAGAAACCGGTGATGTAACGTTGGGACACATGAGCCAAAGGGACTTTTGATTTATTGACCAATTACATGAAAACGTATTAGACCAGTTAAAATTTATAGACAGTCGCTGGAAACTGACCCCAGAGGGAAATGTTAGACTTCCATCTTGAATTCCAAAGCTGATATTGGTTTAGCAGATGCAATAGCTGGGATTAATTCAATCTAAATGATATAACTGTAGTAACATTAATGCAGAGTGCTTGAAATGCACCTGATTCATTATTAATCTCTCACTGTCTCGATGTTTTCCTCTTTGTCTCTCAGTCGGCTCCTCTGTCTTTTACTCTCAGCCTCTCGTCCTCTGAGATATTGTTATCTGACCGAAGGTATCTGAACCATTGAGAAAACGCTATTTATTCTTTAAGTAGTAAATCAAATTAACAAGATTTCTTCATTAAATCGATTCCCAATTTTATACCACGTATGGTAAACGTAGCTTGTTTGCCAAATAATGTGGCAACTTTTAAATACCAGAGCAGATCCATGTACCTTCAGTGGTTCTGTTCTTCTCAATCATTTTCTAGTCTAACCATGCTAATTGTAAAATAAAGAACATTGGAAATGGGAAAACGTTTGAGAATTTTGCCTTCAGTGTATTTGGAATTGCGTTTTGGAATCAGAATGACTCATTTACACCGAAGAATTTCAATTTCACACATCATTATTAAATAAAAGGAAAAAAAATGAACAATATTGGGATGTAAACACAGGTTGTGTGTTGCTCTGCTTCCCTCCTCTGCCAGATGGAGAGGCAGACAGAGCTGGCAGGACTTGCAACATCTCCCACCGGCTGCTGGGGAGCCGGGCGCTTGATGAGGAGTGAGAGAGTCAATGAGAGACGGAGGAATAAATGAGGAGAGGAACAGAAGGACTCATCAAGGAGCTCTTCAATGTTGGAGAGCATTCATTGGTAGCGCCCTGCCCCCCCTGCTCTTGGCCCCTGTCCCAATTCGTCCTTTTCTGCCCAAATCACAAAATTGTTCCTCATATTCCATTCACATTCACGTTTCCTTCCCTTCCTCCTCCCACACTGCTACACTTCCTCTGCCCTTTTGGCTCTGACTCTCAATGATGTGGACTTTCATCCGGTAATTGTATCGTCCTTCAGTCTCAATCCTTGGAAACGTGGTGGAAGTCTCCAATTACCGAGGACGAGGGTGCAAACAAAGACACTCGAGCACACACACACACATAAATCCATGCCCATTAATACACCTACCTCCTTTTAAAAGTACACAAAACAAATATTATAGTGGCGTTCATAATTTCTCTTCTTTAAAAAGACACTCTTCCTTTACTTACTTGTGTAGTGCGCTGGGCGGCAGCTTGGACGCCTTCTCCATCGGGCCGTAACAGGAGGTTCTGGCTTCGGGGATGTCACCGTACTCCTCCAACATGGCTGCCGCTGCCGACGTTATGATCCCTAACCCGTCGCGGACCCGCGCCTCCAGCGGGTAGTCCCAGTCGTCGTACGACACCGAAATCATCCCCGACGGGAAGTCCTCGGGCGTTATCTCTGGGTTCCCGGTGGTGAGCGACGGCACAATCCAGATGTATCCAAATCCGGTGAGGCCCAGGGAGCGGGCCTCGTCCAGGATGTAGACCGCCTCGTCCTTGGAGCAGTAGAGCAGGACCACTGGAGACTGGACCTTCTTCAGCATGATCTGAGAGCGACTGTCTTCCTCCACCGCGTCCAACACGATGATATTCTGCAGGTCCCACCCCACAAAACTGACGCAAGGATAAAGAGGACATGGAGTCAAATGTTAGTATTTGAATAATAGACTATTATCGTGGCAGAGGCGCTGACAAGAGCCCATAATTATCCATTACAATTAATATCATTGTTAAGTGGGACGTGAATACTAATCACCTGTGCTTATTGTCAGGGGAATCACATTAAGGCTAAATGGGAATGCAAATGCTAAAGCTGCTCCTGTATAAAGACGCTAAGCAGCTAACGAACAAACAGTAGCTTGTTAATGTGTGTGTGGGGGGGGTGTTGGGGCGGAGTCGAGCCCCTGGTCACTCATCAGGAAACAACGCTGTCATCGACATAGAACAAGAAACTTTGAAAAAAAAACGTCTCGCTAATACTGCATCGGCTCAAGCACGTGGCTGAAGAGAGTTTTAATCAGCTTCTGTGGCCAGTTAGCCAGAGTGGGCACACTGGGAGAAAAATAAGTGCTCATTAGGCAGATAAAGCATTTGCAGAGGATCTTTTTCATCCGGTGGGACTGACTGTGCTTTTTTCACAATGTCCAGAGTGATAACATCCAGCAGCAGCCAGTTTAGCGGCCTAAAGAGCGGCGGAGGCAGAGGAAATGGCCGTTCTGTTAGTAATTAAAGAACATGAGATGTCATAAACCGGTGGCACGGGCCCTTCGTGGCAGAGCCGCCGGAACCAGGGACAAAGACGGACGTGCTCTCACATCAGGAGCAGTTAAACAATCATGTAAGAACCCAACCACAGACAGGTGGTGTAACGGGAGAGGCATCTGGGACTGGTCCGCTTCCTGTCCTGCTGTCCAAAGTGATACTGGTCTGAGGTCCCACATGACAGGACTAGTAAATCGAGACAGTGATACTCAGAGAGAACGGCAGAGAAGCAACGGTGGAGACGAGGACGCAACACAGGAGGTTCAGGAAATGAATTCAGTTAGAAACACAGATACCAACATGTCACAACAGCCTTTACTCAATTAGCCGACTGGTGAAATACTCTGCTGGGAATGATGGGAGTTGAAACTGTCTTTTCCATGACTCAGTTTGAACCAGCTTACCACAAACGACAAAGGCTTATCGTGGTTGTATAAATCCTTGAATATTATATCAACATTGAGGTCACACACTATGGTTCTAATTTATATATATGTGTGATAAACTGGAGCCTGATGGGAACTTGGACTTTTCAAATATTAAGAATTATTGTAAGGGAACAAATTCCTCTTATCTTATTTAATTAACCGTTTAACAATGTGTTTCCGCTCGTGTATAATTAACACTGCGTCACCAGATTCACACGAGCTGTGGGTTTTTTGAAGCGCGGCCTGGTTTGACATGAAGAGTAACTGCTAATGGGAACGACCGTCCTGAGCTGGGTTTCTATATATCACAAGTGCCGGCACCAACCTTTACCAGCGCCACGTGTTTTTTTTCGGCCACAAATTATGGCTCGCTGTTCTTTTTTCATTTTCCTCTGTGGGGGGAACTAACACATCAGTCAGATTGACTTAATGGTGCAGCACAGGGCCGAGCTGCACACACAGAACAAGTCACCTGTCATCTGCGTTCATTTGGAGAACGCTGGGCCTCTAAGGCTCTCTCTCCACACACTGTACGAGAGCGGCGGAGGAAAAACAAAAACACGAGGCCAAAACATCGCTTGCGGTAATTCTGCCGAACAAAAAAAGTAAACTTGTCGGTTCTCCGGGGAAATTCGCAGTGATAATGGAGAAGATTACAGATGAAATAGAGCAGCGGACTTGGAGAAACGCCTGGAATAGTAACTCTTCATGAAACATACCTACAGGTCTTGTTATCTTCAGATTTTCTTCCTGCACACTGCTGCTAGTGAAAGGTGATTTTCAGCCTGTGTACTTCATCCTTCCTCTGTTATGGCTCTATATTCTCAATACAATCTACTCTGTGTGTGTTGACAGGGTTTCCAGCTGAGTTTGAAACTTTCTGTTGCACAACAGTTAATTATTTAGTTCATGTGTCATTGTGTTTTTTCTTGAAATTGCATTTTATAAAATACTGTGAAAACTATCTACAGTAAATACTGTGATATACTGATATATTGGTAATACTCTCGATTTGAATGTGTCCAATGGAGCAAATGGCATTGACTTTGACTTTTTACTTTGGTCCATGTCCCATCCACTCACATGGAGGAAACAGGGTTTAGGGCCTATACTGCAGTCAGCCACCTAAGAGGCTGTCATGCTGTCCATCTTTAGTAAAGTACCTCTTTAGTCAACTTCTTGTTTGGGACTTTAATGCACTTAAATAATCATCTGATAGGTAGAATTACAGTGAGACAGTGAGGATGTGTGGAGCGGTGAAGGGTGACTGATCCTACCTGTTGTCCACGGTCGTTTTCAGGATGTTGATGAACTCCTGGTAGCCGGGGAACTTGGACGTGACGATGGAGAAGATGTGCCAGTCGTACTCCTCCATGATGTTCAGCATCAGCAGAGCCTCCTGCTGGATGGAGGCGCCGAACTGGAAGAAGGTCGACTTCGTATCCTGACAAAGGAGAACAGGAGGCGCAGAGAATTAGTTACACATTCTTTTGCTGTTCTTTTTTGGTCTAATTCAAACAGCATCTGAGAAATATCAATCTACAACAGAGCACTTCTCATTTGGCGCATCATGAGTGTGCAGACTGTCTCTCTCCCTCTGTCACACACACACACAGATCCAGAGTAATGAGCATCCCCAGTGGAAGAAATATATGGATGAGGGGCCTCAGAACAATTCAATTAAGACCAAATTGGAGTGGTGCAGTGCAGGCGGAGCTGCAGAGCTCTGTGGGCCTGGTTCTGGGGTTTCATTCACTCTGAGTTACTCATATCCGCTCCATTAAACCTGACTCACAATCATTTGCCTCTTAAATCAGCCACACGGAGACACTGGCTTGGACAGAGCAGACAAGTGCTGTTACAGGTGGACAAATGAACTCCATTCGTTTATGTAGGATGTTTGTTTTAAATGAGTCATTTCGGTTCGGCCTATTGGATGAGGTGAGATGAAACCAAAAATTGTGAGGAGGCAAAAAGCATTTAACATCAAGACACGTGCGGAGTCTTCGCTTGTTTATCGCGTGATCTGTTTTTGTGTGTGTGTGTGTGTGTGTGCATGTGTATGTATGTGTGTGTGTGTGTGGGTGTGTGTGTGTGTTACCTTGAAATGTCACAGAGTTCACGCATGGCTTATCTTGACACCACTTGTCTTTGGCATTCTAATTATGATAGACCTGAAGATGTGTGCATGTGTGTGTGTGTGTGTGTACCTGTGTGTGTGCGAACCTGTGTGTACGTTTGTGAGGTTGCAACCTGACAGCTGAAATAAGGGCGATGACACACAGAGCAAAAGGTCGGAGCTCGAGATAAGAGACGAACAAAGATTCTGCCCCAGTGTCACTTTGTCAGATGACACCTGCTCTCAAAAATCAGCAGAAACACTGAAATACACTAACCCTCATGAGGGCACACACACACAACTGACACACACACGTTTCCCTGAAGAGGCTGAGTAGTAACATGTTTCTGCTGTCTGCGTATTATGATTCTATGACACAACATTTCTATCTTTTCACACTCTCTAGAATTGAGATAAGAATGCTATCTTGGGGATTTGGAACCAGAGTCTGCTCAGCAACATTACGTTTAGTCCATGTCCTTTCCAGTAACATGGAGGAGGCAGGATTTCAGAACCTAAATTGCTGCCAGTCACAATGAGGCGCTCGAGATGCATCAAGTCGTCCGTTTTTATTTGCAGTCGATGGTTTATGAAGATGGACAAATGCACAAGGTTGTGAATGAAATGAATGTTTCAAATTGAGCTGACAAAAGTTTACGAAATAAACTTTCCAACCAATTCATTTCCTTTCAATATGCGTTCCTCTGTATATTTTGTTTTGGTTCCACACCAGTTTGTCTACTAGTTTCTTATTTCATAGCCATTTTGTTGAAGACAGATTTCCACTTCTGAGACTCGGAGTAGGTCTAACAACCGAGTGAGGAAGGATTCGTGGGGGGGGGGGGGGGGGGGGGGGGGGGGGTGAGAATACATACAAGTAGAAAGCAGGGACTGGGAGTAGTGGTGGATGGTATTTGCAACCGTATCAGTGCGCTGTATGTAATTTCATCTCCACATGCATGACCTGGCATTTCGTCCTCCACTGTGTTGATAGCCTCTGAATAATGTGGTTATTCACTGTTTGCATTATTCGAGTGTGTGTTCGTGTTTGTGTGTGTGTGTGTGTGTGTGTAAGTGAGCGAGCGCACATCGTTTTTCCTCCTATATCAAGACTCTAGAGTGCTCTTTAATGGTATTGTATCTGTATGCGAGGTTGGCTGATTCGATACTCAGACTCAAGTGCTCTTCAGAGGCTCCCTCCGCAGTTGTGTGTGTGTTTGTGTATGTGTGTGTGTGTTCTAATGGGGAACAAACTGCAGCAATGCCAGAGCACGGGGGTGGAGGGTTGGGGGGGAAGAAGGGAGGCCATGCTATAAGACATGTCACTTCCTGTCTTCATCACAGCAGCGGCCGATAATCCCACACTTTGCTCCAATCCACAGAGCACTGGGACCAGCACGGGGCCAGAAAGAGCACTGGGCGACCGGAGGGGGGGGGCATCAAGTAAGCTGGAGGGAATTATAACTATGTGTATTTTATTTCCTTTCAGATAAATACTGACGTCTTCACCTGCCAACTGTTGAGAAACCAGTTTGCTCACATGTGCAATAATGTTTCCTTTGAATTTATTCATAATTTTTTGTTTGTTCAGCCTTCTGATGCTTAATATGTGTACGCTCCCCATTGCCATATCTCCTGCATGCTCCATGTTAGTGGATGGGACATGCACCAAGCTAAACAGTCAAAATATGCATGAAAATAATTGAATGTGTGTTATTTTAAGGGTAGTCTCATCACAGTGATGTCTGTTCAATTGTTAACTTTTGCAATAAGAAGTTATTTGATTTATATAAAAACAGAGCTCAGACAGACTCACAATTTGTTGATCATTTCCAAATGCAAAAAAACCTCAGCGTTTCCTATCAGGGATATTTGGGCTCTATGTCTGGATAGTGGGAGGAAGCTATGTCGTCCATCTTCACACACAGTTTGTAGTGAGGAAGGTTGGTAAGTTTAAAATGTCGGAAAATATGATTTAATTCTTCTGTTTATTTGAAAAATCACAACATTTCTCCTTGTTTCTATTCTACTATGAGAATAAACTCACGCTAAAGGCAACTTTAATGCACGATGAATATATCAGAAGCTACTACTGGCTCTGAAGTACTTTGCCAGTATGTTGTGTGTGTGTGTGTGTGTGTGTGTGTGTGTGTGTGTGTGTGTTTTGTCTGAAAGGACTCAAGCTCCGGGCAGGAAGCCAGGATTTACCACAGACCAAAACAGAGATCTCCCTTTCACCAAAATATTCCCTCTTTTCTGGTCTCAAATGATTTCTGGGCGCGTGCCGGAGCTCATTTGTGCCGGCCAAGCCCACGTCTCTGTATTTCCACTGCAGCTCAGCATATCAAACAACAACAGAGCCCAACTGGACTGAAGAGATTTGGACGAGGCCGGGCTCCATATCCTCATTTTATGCAAGTGCATGATCGCTAACACTACTTAGAGTGTGAACATGGCGAGTTAGGCCTCAGCGTGTTCCCTCAAAGCTCGGCTCTTTGGGTTGACCTAACCCAGAATCCTCAGACCACAGCCGCCTCCGGAGGACAAGACTCTGAGGACGAGCTCTGAATAAAAAACTGCTCTCCTACTGAGGGACAAGGACCAAAGTCTGTCCACAGGAACACCCACACACAGAGGAATGTAAAAAATAAAATCATATTCTGTTATATGTACTTTACGTGTACAATTTCAAGTTTTTGCGCGTGTCTTTCTTTATCATATTGATGATGATTGATATTTGACATGTGTCAATCACAACCCTTTATCTTTATACAATTTGACAATTTTGGGATAAATGAGGAAGGGAAAGACACCGAGGCAGAATGGATATGGTAAATAAATTCTAAAATAGCAGATGGGACGTGTGTGTTTGTGAATGTTCATGTGTGTTTGTGTTTAACAGGGGAAATGCTAAAAGGAAGCAAATTAGCCCGAGAGTGGCAGACGGAAAAAGTTCCATAGAGACATTAAAATTAGAGACAAAGAGGGAGGGAGTTTGGATGGGGGGGGGCAGAGAGGGAGAGGAGAAGCGATGGGTAGAGCGGTGAGGAGGAGACCGATGGTGACTAAGCAGCGTGTGATTGTTTCTAATTGGGACGGCTCACAATCCGTGACATCAGCAAACAGCCAATCATATCCTCTCATTTCACCCTTGTCAAGTGTGACATGTCTCTGCTTTCCACTCACACCTCAAGCTCGCGGCAGACACACACACAAACAAAGAAACACACACACACACACTTGCATGCGCACACAGTCTGTCGTCACATCTCTTCTGCTCCTTGCTCTGTCTGTCATGTTCACAGTCTCCCAACTCTCAAATTTCCCACTCTGTTGCACACACACACACACACACACACACACACGCAGACACACACAAACACACACATAGACACTCACAGGCACACACACACACAGCACCAATGATGCAGATAAACAAACAGGACAGTGTGGCTAAGTGGAGATTGAGGGGAGTTATAAATAGTACTCCTCATATCCTCTGCTGCTGATAGCATCATGCACTGTCTGGTCTGATGACACAAACACATAGAGACAAAAAATTTGATCTCACACACACATAAGCGCGCGCACACACACATGCACACACTTGGTGAATTGTGGGTTCAGTCTGTGAGGTTCACGCTCATAGAGATTAAGGCCTGACCGTCCAAACCTGCATGTATTTGTCATATGTCATATTCATCCTCGTATCACTATCTGCTCAATCTGATGTCAATCTCGTTGGTGCCGCTTACTAAATATAAACAGACAGGCCTAAAAATAGTGGAGGCAAAACAAAAGAGAGAGAAATGTCTGTTGTGGACACAAATTGAAAATGCTAACCGTGCGGCGCTCGCCTTGGGAACCACACGGAAACAGTGTCTGCAGCCAGAAACATGGAAACATTTAAATAGTCTCACATGAAGGATGAAGTGAGTGATTACTGTGTGGAAGCTTTAACCTGACAGAGGATGGGCGTGGGCCAAATATTATGCCACGACAAGAAATCATGAAAACGACAGTAGCAGAACTCACCAGGGATAGAATTCTGTATCATATTGTATAACTCTACGCATGAAACATCAAATACAAATCAAAAAGGTATTTATCTATAATTCCCTCATATCCTTGAGTCCTTGGTGCCAAATTACAAGAGGTGATGACTCAACATGACTTAGACAGTGAGACGTCAGATGATGGTCAGAGATAATTCTTCGAGATCACCAGTAAAGGTTGAATTCAGACACGAGAGATTAGGATTCTCAGTGAAAACGAGAGCTGGGCCAATGTTTGTTCTCTGCATTCAGGCAGAAATCAACACAGACGAAAGGAATCTGGAGTTTTTTGGGGGAAAAAAACAAACACTAGAGGGGGAACTCCTGAGGCACCAGCTTGTCTCTTTCCTCACATGTGCATATAGAAATCTCCCAAAGCATAATTGTTGTATCTGTTTCACAAAACAGAGTGGGGGCTTTATGTTTTTTTTGCAGCTTGGCCAGAAAAACATCTCTACAGTATTTGCTTGTGTCTGCAGGGGTTGGATTGGCACAGATACATCCTCAAATCGACGGGTGCCAAACAGATCCGGTGAGTGGAGAGAATATAAACACAGGTTCCAAATGTAAAACAAGTGTGTCAGCTCATATGCTGGCACCACTTGGTCCTGCTTCCCCCTGAGTATTTGGTCAAGGATATAAAGAATAACAGGACGGCCAATTAGGGAAGTCGAAAACTTTGCTGAAGTAAGTGCAGCTTCAAGAAATTCGCCATATGTGTGTTTTTTCCCCCGAGGTTTCGTTCCTTGTGCGATATTCCAGAAGATTTCAGTCGGAGGAAGTGATATGATCATCTATTTAGGAAACAGGCTTCAATTAGATATTGTGTGTTATTTACATGAAGAGACTTTTAAATATAGAACTATTGACAGAGACGCCAGACGTGAGAGTCTCATGAGATGGGGAGGAAGACTTCAATTTGAATTTCAGTAGAAGGAAAATGTGCAGCAGTCTTTGAAATCAGAATATTTAACTAGATTATATGATTATATTAAATTATAAGTGCGTCTGTCTTCTTGATTCAAAGTCAGTGCAGGTCGCCTGATTTCTGACTCTTACAACACTTCATTTGTAGAAATAAAAAATAAATTTCTTTATTCAAGGAATCAACTTATGATGTTAAATTCACAGAACTTTAATAACTGCTAAATCCTTTCTGAAGACTAATCTAGGTGATTTAATGCAACCTCTGTGTGAGTCGTTCATCTCCCCTACTGGCAAAGACCAATGTGCTGGAACTTAATATTTTACATTTTAACATAATTAAGAGGATAAGACATTGAAAAACATATAAAGTCTTAGTTTTAATATTCAGAATAATACCTAGATTTCTCAGACCTTTCAGAACATAAGTCCAACTACAATATTGCTTAGAGGAAATTCTGTTGCGGAGGTGAAAGCTTACAAGTTGAAAACAGGTTTGAAAAATATAAATAACGTGATCTATCTGCATCATGAACATCATATCAGTGTTTTTTTAAACAATAAAAGTCTGAAAAAATTCAGAAAAGTTAGTTAAAAGTTTGTTGAGTTCGACCAAACAACCGAAACCCACCAGCAGACAAACAGAGTCGCAGTCCAACTCAGCTTCCTGCTGTTCACATGAAAACTTCATAACCCGGTGATTGTGTTTTCTCTCCAGCTGAAGCAGCATATGTTTCTCTGCGGACGAAGAAACCCCTTCTGAGTCTATTGGTTTATGGTCCCCTTTAAAAAAACAGTTTGATAATGGCAGGCTGATGTAACGGAGCCATAACAACGTTACGAGGCCCGAACACAACACGGAGCAGACGACTTCACCTCAGACGTGTGACGACAACTTTAAACAGCTTCAATAAAGTCAAATGTAAGGTCAATTAAAAACCCACGTTTCGTCTGGCATTCACTTTATGTGTTTTTTTTATAACTGTATGGTTTTAGTATTTATATAAATGTATATTTTATAATACATAGCTTAACTAAAGGTTAGTGTTGGTAATGTACATGTTATTATCTTTATTTTATTGCTGTCTTCTCTATTGTTGATTACTTTGGTGTAAATCAGTCTGTAAAAGTAATTTTTTAACGTCCAATGTATGTCCATCGCCTGTAAAGCACTTTGATATAATAGGTGTATTTGTAAAGTTGATTTTGAGCTGCTCAGTAAAGGCTCGTTTTAACAACACTTAGAGACTCGCACACAAACCCACAACACAACTTAAACAAGTTAAACAGCAAGAGCTTCTCTTCCCTTTATTTTCAATCTAATAACGACCAGGGAGAGAGAAATACGCTTCAACTAACAAAGCAGCTTCAGTTGTGTCTTTCACTTACGGCACATTATGTAATTGTAGAGCGTCCCTGTGTAAATGGGCCTGTCAGTGTGTTATGAAAGTGTGACGCTTATTCGCTCTTTACTGCGTCTTTTAAAACAATAAGCAGATCTTGTGGCGGTGCTGTGAAAATGTGTGTGTGTGTGTGTGTGTGTGGAGAAGGGTTGTCATTAAACTCCTTGGTGTGAACAGAGGAGAGGGGAGGCACATATCCTTTGTTTGTGTTGGATTGTGTTGGATAATTACAGGGAAACTGATGCTTTCGACTGCAATGGAGGCCGCACATGCACAATGGGAGACGCACAAACACACAAACACAGACACACAAACACGCACACACTCAAAGATTATCAGACGAGGCTGCATTTGACGTCACAGAGGAATATTTTTGTCCATTTCAGATAACACTCCCCGACGGAGAGAGGGACCTAAGTTTATCACAGAGGAGCAGTGTCTGTTGGCGTGTGTGTGCGTGTGTGTGTGTGTGTGTGTGTGTGTGTAGCTGCGTTTCCTCTGTCAGGACTTTTTAACAAGCAGCCGAGCCCCCACAGGGAAACACTGACAAAATAACATCATCCCTCTCTCTCTCTCCGTCTCTCTCACTCTCCTCCTCCCTCTCTCCATCGTTGTCTCTCTGCGTTTGCCCTCTTCTCCCACTCACTCTCTTCTCTAATAAGTCCAGCATCCTCCTCTCAGTGTCTTCCTTTCTTTTCGTTAACTCTCTATCCAGGGGCCCTGTCTTTTCTCGCCTCCCTCTATCCGTCTTGCCCTCTCCCGCCCACTCGCCATCTCTTCTAATAAGGCTGATATTCTGCTGCCTTCCTCCGGGAGCCGACCTTACACCTGAGCAGGAACAGCTCTTATCAGTGTTGGGAGTACAGCTGAACAACGTGGCCGACAACAACGTATTCATAAAACAAGCAGCCATGAGAAAATGTGGCTTGAAGTCCAAATTGATGCAAAAATGTCATTCTTTTTTGGATTTATTTTAGGCTTGGACTATTTTCAGATGTGACAAATAATTCCCCATCCTGAGGGTGAGCCCCACCACATGGAGGCTGACATATTAACAAATGCATTTACGCAACACAACGTCACACTTCATCTCTGGCCCCTGTTTGAACTCGTCACACGTGGTCTCAAACAGTCACGTCTCTGTCGTCCTCTGCAGATCTGCTCGTTGTTTATCTCGGCCTCATCACGACACTGTGCACCTCGCACCCGCCGGCCGCACATGAAACTGTCGGGGTCACGATCACGGCCGCCGCAGTCACAACACGTTCAGTTTTTTTTATTATAGAAAATGATCATCACTCTGAATATCCTCAACAGCCATAACCATCATAATTATTCGCTGCGTCGTCGCTGTCAGCATCTCTCATTTCATCCCTTTCCCTCTCGCCCAGCTCCTTCCATTTACGCCTCCTTCTTTTCCTCCTCTGCTCCCCTTTTCCATTCTGGTCTTCCTTCCTTCCTTGTTTTGTATCCTTATCTCCCCCTACTCCCTCGGTGCCTGTTTCTGGCATTTTACTATCAGTCCCCACCTCACACTTCAGCAGGCTTTTGAATGAACACGAAAGAAAGAGAGAGAGAGGGAGGGAGAGAGGGAGAGAGAGAGGGAGAGAAAATCCCATTGGATGAGTAAAGGTGCTAATCACAATAAAATAGAATTTTGAATTAGGAGTCGCTGCACAGCCTGATCCAAGACGCGCTGGCTCTTTATTGAATACATAAGCAATATTTCAACATGAAAATCTCTTTGTCAGGATTACTTGTTGGAACATGTTTTCTTTCTAAAGTACTGAATGGAGTAATCCTGTATGGAAGGCACTCCATCGCCTTAAAGGGTTCTATAGACTTGAAGTGCTTTAGATGGGAGTTCAGTGCAAGGTAACAGGATGTAGAGAGATGGCATCGTGCACACGTAATCTAAGGTTTATTGGGAGAGACAATGCAAAGGGAAGAGGCACACGGTTCACACGTGCATTATTTGTCTCACACACAAACACACACACTTATAAATACCTACAGATGGATGTTTGCACACAGACACAGACACACGTCCTCTCTACTCGAAAAATAAAAGAGATTTCTAAACGTCGTGCGTTTGTGTATCTGTGCCAGAGGGCTGGTGCATCACGCTGAGTTCCCTCCAAAGACACAAACATCATAATATGAACCTCGGCTCAAACAGAATGTAAGAACACCCACTGACCAGAAAAATCAAAGCCCTCAAAGGCTCGATTTACACACAACAAAACACCTGGACCCGCGTCGATGGAGTCGTAACGCAGCGGAGCACACGGGCGGAAGTGATGTGAGTCAGCACGAGTGCTAGTGGGAAAAGAGGGGAATTAGGGGGGGACGATGCCACTGCTCATCGCCGGCGGCTGACAGTCATGATGTCGAACACCCTCTGACAGCCGGGATCCCACAGACGCACACACTGATCCCACTGTTTCTGCTGTAACTGTATAAAAAAATACATATTTGATGCTAACTCTCACTCTCGTTTAATATGTGTCACGTCCTGACAATATTTCTTGGCGCTGATCAGAGTCATTTAATCTTTTAGTCAGTATCTGCCAAAGTCTAATCCTGCATCATTTACATTAGCATCATAAGCCTCTGACACACTGAGTAAGCACAGCTGTAAACTAGTAAATCTAACAAACATTATTTTCAAGACAACTTGTTCCAAATATTAAAGGTCTTGGTTCAAAAATATGAAGTCTGTACAGTTACTGTTAATTATAAGATATCAATGAAGGTTCATTTTGGAGAATGGCATCCCCGACAGCGACGTGACTGTAGATGAACGACATGTCTCCACTTCCTCCCGCTGTGCTGAGATGAAATATCCTGGATAAGGGCACTGCCATCTTGCACCATTGGAGCCACTATCTGCACTCGACCAATCACGAGTCGGTATCAACTGTCAATCTTGACGTTTCACAGAGTTTAATAGCATCAAAAAACTAATTAATGCCAAACTTAGTGGAAAAGATTGCACATGAAGATACATCTGTGTAATAAGAACTATTTAAAATGGCAGAAACCATTATTTGACGGGTCCATGTCCCATCCCCTAACATAGAGGAGGTGGGACTTATAGTAATAACACTGAGCACCAGGTAGTGATTGAAAAGCTGCAGCTGAATGATTTCCTCACTGAACTTTTAATTCTAATGATAATTAGAGTGTGAGTCTAGTAAAGCTGTACACCCTTCATCCTCCTCATCGCTGTCGGGGATCATTATTCTCTTCCTGTCCCGTTTTTCAGGGGACTACATTAGAGTGAGGGAGGTTCGTCTGTTAGTTACAGGCCGAACAAAAAGAGAAGACAGCGAGGACAGGGAGACGAACACGGGATCATTAACTGAGGAACAATGTGGAGCCACTTAGCTGCAGCAAATATTTAGATGTTGAAGCGTTTGTTCAAAATTAAAAGATGGTGACATTTTCATTTTCTTTGTGATAACACCACCCCCTTCTTTGTGTTACAATGCCAATTATAGGGCATTAATGATACAGATTGTATATATATATTGTTATAGTTACACAAATCTGTGTAAATACTTTATCTGGCCCTCTGCAGTAAATATGTGGAATGTTTGAGAAGGTTTTTGTAACCCCACATTCCACTGAAGATATAGGTTAAGTTATATAAGTTATATAAGATGAGAGGATCAATACCTCTCTGATATTTGTTTAGTCAGTATAATTCTACAGCCAGAACATGGATAGTTAACTTAGACTAAGAATCACCAGGATGTGAAAAGAACATTTGTCTAATTAAACGTAGGAGCTGTTCTCTTATCATTTTAGAGTTCAAAAATAGATTTGATGTACTGTCCACATTAACTCTATTCAGCTTTAATTGTGCAGAATTAAGTGTTCTTCATTTGAATCAGCAGGTAGAAGGTTAGTCACACAAAACACACCCCTTCATATTCCCCGCTACTCCCCTGACACACAACTATGAGAGGGCAAATCAATACTGTGTAATGTGCTGATAGTTTCCCCCACAGAGGTGCATCCGTCAGCGGTTGCAGTCATCACTAACTACGCTGGCCAGTGATTCATCGCCACTGCCACCGACGGACCGACACCGAGAGACCTACTTTGAAGCGGATGAAACAAAGTGGGGCAGGCGGGAGCGATGGATGGATCGAGTGGCAGGAAGACGGATGAGGGGGAAGGCGAGGGGCGATGTCAGAGAGAGAGAGTGAGGGGGAAAGGAGGGAAGGAAGGGAAAAAGAGAAGGAGGTGAAGTCCGGCTTACTGCTCTGTAAACTGGTGTTTGTGTTCCGTTTGTGTTTTTTTGTGTAGTCTGTCCATGTTTTGTTTTGCTATTCTGCTTTATCCACGTGCTTGTGTCATTCTGTTGAAGTCTTACACTGCTCTTATCTATTCAGTGCATCTGTTTCAGCTTTTCTATGACTGTAAGTTGCGTGATCTCAATAAATGAATTAATAAAAACTGTCATCAATGAACTGATTACAATTTTGGGGTTTAAAGGGGAAATACATAGAACTATTTATTGATGAAGAGTTTTTCTATCTGTCCAGTGACTTGAGTGGACAGGATTTGATTTTGCCCCGTCTCAATCATGACACTGATCTCAATCCCAGCAAATCAGCATGTTGGAATGTGCACTTTGATAGAATCTGCTCACATCCACTAACACGCACTCATCATTAACCTCATAACAGAAAGGAACCAGTTGAGAGTAAGACCGAACAGATACCAGTGGAGTCATGTGGATAACATGCAACATGCTTTTTCTTTACATTAACAAAGTGCAATATCAGTGCTACTCCCCAAAACAGTCATCATAACCCAGCTTCCCCTTTTGATTGGCTGCCAGCGAGGCCTGAAGAGCAATTGGCTGCATTTCACTGGCCAAGCAGGCCGAAAGCTCCCCTGGGAGGAGTCCATCAGATAATATCTGTTAACAACACGCACACACAAACGCACGCACACACACACACACACAGACACACACACACACATGCACACAGACGGCCAGAGGGGAACTCCCTAATGCTTAATGTACCTTTTGCTATCACAGATGGGTCACTTAACATTTCTGGGCACAAGAGTGATGGAGAGAGAGGGAGGAACAAAAAAAGTGGAGTGGAAAAGATTGGAGGAGGTGGAGGAGGAGGAGGAAGAGAGGGGAAGCATGCAGGGAAGGAGCGGAGGATTACATAAAGTGAGATAAGGAGGAATAAAGGAAGTGGGAGAGCGGAGGACAAAAAGTAGTTCAGCGGCATTTCAGCTCAGACAGTGGTTGGAGAAAGTATTTCTGGATCTACTGTATATGTAATAAAATGATCAGAGCAGAGAGAGATTAGAAACTTCGGTCATATCACAAACACACGTCCTCATCATCACGTGTGTCACCAGCATCTGTGACCGAGTGTCACCTGTAGTTTGTCTGACTCAGCACCTCGATCCAGCATCAGAGGACTTGGATGAGAGTGATTCCTTTGATTGGATTTAATCAGCTTATCGAATCACTCATTTACCTCATCCACACAAGTGGCCAGCATTGCGATTCACGTCACATGGAAGAAAAGAGCAATGTGTCACTGCTTCCGCATAAATGGACGAATTAAAACCAGGAGCAATTTGATTTAATTGAAGTTTCGAAACCGTCATGGCGTCAACGGTGACGACAAACAAGGATGAGTCACCCGTGACGCCGGTGAGATGCTGACAAACATCTCGTCGGATCGGGGTCGTCCTCACGTGGCCTCGCTGTGGCGTCTCGTGTGGGGACAAAGGAGAGTAATACCATCTGACGCGAGTCGTGAGTGAGGAGGAGCATCTGTGGATCAGCGCTCACACCACAGAGGGGGGGAGACTCAACTGGGTCACAAACACATTCGTACCGAGAGGTTGGAGCGTCGCCCCTTTTAAAGCAGAGAGCACTAATGGGCTTTGGGGGGGGGGAAAACTCAATGACAGGGGTTTGGTGTTTCCCCACATTTTAAATTCTTGGTAGGTTCCGAGGTGCAGTGAAGGAAAACAGCATTTGAACTGTTACAGGTGCTCTGTATCACTGAAAGTCAAACTAAGGAGATTCCAAAGAGGAGACGAGAGGAGAGGAGATAAGAAAAGAGGATAGGGGACAAAGTTACTGACCCACTTTGTGGCTCTCAAAGTTTCAAATCCTCTTTAAAGAGAGAGAGGGAGTCACGGCCAAGACATCAAGCAAGACATGGACTCACACACACACTTCACCGACAGTACATGCATGCAGACACACACACACACACACACACACATATCACAGGTCTGTGACTCTGGACATCGTAAGTGATGAAGTGCTTTTTTTATTTAGCGCCACATTAGCGCTTTATGTCACCTAATAATGGCAGCAATGAACCACACACAAACAAACACAGCCGCGCACAAAAACACACACACGGACACACACAGATCCGGTTTGTTAGTTTTCTCATTTGGTCTATTTTGGTCCTGAAAACCACTCTTTCTTCTTCCTCCTCTCTCTGATCCTTCCTCCATTGTCTTTCTCTTTTATCTTTGCTTTTCATTTTCCTCATCTTCTCTCCTCTTTCCATTGTACTCCTCTTTTGGGGCATCTCTCCCCCCCCCCCCCCCCCCCCTTCTCTGCATCGGAGCATTTTGCCGGTGATAGGATCAGCGCGTGATTGGCTGAGCCAGATAAGAGATAAGACTGTGATTTGTTCAGGGAGCTTTTCTCTTCTCATCAGACCCTGTGGACTGCAGTGATGCTAATGAACATGTATACAAAGAGACGACGCACAAACACTGTGCATGTGAGAGAAGGGGAGGGAGGAAGGAAGGAAGAGAGAAAGAAAGAAGAAGAGACCGAAAGAGAGGAGAAAGAGAGACAAGAATAAAGAGAGAGAGAGCGAGAGAGAGAGAGAGAGAGAGAGAGAGAGAGACAAAGGGAGACAGATACAAAAATAAATAGAGACAAGAAGAGAGAGAGAAAAATAGAGAGAGGAAGAGAGACAGATAGAAAGAGACAAGAAGAAAGAGAGAAAGAAAGAAGAAGAGACAGAAAGAGAGATGATAAGAAAGAGAGAGCCAAAGAGATAGAGGAAGATAAATAGTAGTCAAGAGAGGAAGAGATACAGACAGAAAGAGAGACAAAGAGAGAGACTAAGAGACAGAAGCCAGAGAGACAAGAAGAAAGAGAGATGGACAGACAAAGGAAAAGAGGCCGAAAGAAAGAAGGGAAGAAAGAAATAACAGTTGCCCTAATTTTTGCAAATCAAAGACATTATGAGTCACATATTTATAGCCAAATCAGCCAAAGGGGAAATTATCTCTCTCTCTCTCTCTCTCTCTCATTCCATCTCTTGCTTCTGCTTCTCTTTCATTTTCCTCTTTGAATGTCTATGCACCGTGTTGCTCGTTTGTAAACAATGTTATTCTTAAAAGGAAAAACACGCCTGGCCCTTTAACTTTCACTTCTATCTTCCCTCCAGGTGATATCGAGTGTTTCTCAGACACAGTATCAGATGTAAGAGGCGTCATCCCAACCAGACGAGGAGTGGAGGGTAGTTTACTCGTGCTGCCGGGCAGATGCCAGTGAGGATCACGTCTTATTTAAACAAACCAATAAATACAGGACCTTTGTCTTTAAAAATAAGCTTAATGTGTATTTAAGTGCAATAATTAAATTATCGAGATGTGAAGCCGAAAGGCGCAGCAACAGGTTTTCTTTCTTAGATACAAGGTTTATATTGGACACTAGAGAAAATATATTATATATACATTGCTCTATAGTGCCATGTTATTGTGGAGGGAGGCTATAAGAAGACGATTACCTCCATCACCGCCAACAGTAAACACACAGTCCATACCTGTCTAAACCTATGTGTGTGTTTGTGTGTGTGTGTGTGTGTTTGTATGTGAGGTGAAAGACAGCTTGCATTTCCCTTTCGGGCTATTGCCATTACAGGTCACCAACACAGATGCACACAAACACACACACACACTCATTAAATTGTGCACATTTCTGCCAATTATAAAAGAAAAGCCAATGCTTCAATTTTGACATGACTGCAAACAGGTCACATGTGCATCTATTCCCCCCCGATGTCTGGAGGCTGAACACTCCACACATGCAATCATGTCTCGAAATGTCTCTGCGTGCAGTGAGGGATGAGGCTGACATGTGAGGGAAAGAATATCCACGTCCCATAGTTGACGTTTTTTCTGCTCCAGTTTAACTTGTTGCGATTCCAGATTCTACAGAGGTCTTTGAAGGCCAAACAAGGCTGATAGACATGTTCTTGAAATGAGTTGTCATCTAAGGGAAAACACAAAACCAAAAGAAAGAGTGGTCCCAGCCTGGAGCCCTGCAGAACCTCACAATGACGCCTGCTAAAGATTCCCCATCTCGATAGTGCTAGATTGATCTTCTAAATTGCTTGTATGTTAGACCCAGCATTTGAATGCTCGACGTCAGCTCCGTGATAGTCTGCTCAGAGCGCACAACGTCTGCTTGGATTGGCTCCAGCCCCCTGTGCAATTATCAAAAAGGATAAACGGTAGCTAATGGAATTTGGCCCAACAGATGCATTGAGCACCTGGCAGTTACAGGTCGACATTTCTTGAAAACTTCTGAAGTGCCCCAGAGGAAAAGCAGTTACCTAAACTATATCCTCAGATGGACTGGTAATGCGAGTTCAAAAATATATGTTGGTGGAGCTTTACACTGAAATCCAGGCTAGAGGGCTGGGTGGAGGGAAATTGTGGAAAGTGCAATGGAACCTGCAGCTCAGTCTTTTTTCTGAAAATTGAGGTTGAAGTGCACGGCTTTCACTGAGGCCTGTGCACGGCTTCTGTTTTTGACGTGGACATGTCTCACCAGCTGCCGTGGCGTGCAGCCGGGTGATTTGTTGTTTACACTGTCCGATGATATTTGTCATTGAGAGAATAATAATCCACCATGTTTGTGGACACCGCCATCCCCGGTGCTGAGAGCAGGGCGGACACCAACTGTGACCTCTCCACTCCCTTCGGAAAACATCAGAACGCCGCTTCCATTTTCCAAGCAGCGGTCTCTCTCTCTCTGAGAACACACTGCACCGACAGTCCTCGATTTCAAACGCTAAGCTGTCCTCTCTCTCTTTTGGAAAATACTGGACGGAAATAGACTGTCTGTCCTGCTTTGCCAATAAAGTGAAATCGTTTTTGAAGAAGCTTTCAACAAAAGCCCTGGAAAGTCCCCACCACTGTAAATAAATGTGGATTCTGAAGCAACGACAAGCTACTGGAGGGGTGAAGCCCCCCCCCCCAAGGGATCAATGGGGTGTTAAAAACCCAGTTACACAAACAATAATTGATTCCGTCCGTCCCCGTCTTTGTCAATTGTATTTTCTCCCTCTCTCCCCTCTCGCTTTGCCCCTTCCCCTCTACAGTCTTTATCCTGTTACAGCCTCCTTGCATCCCTGGATTATTTCCCGTGGTCGACACAATGAAAACTGGCAGGGTACATTACTTAGGAGCCCACTCCTCACCGAACCTTACCAGCTCCCCCTCCCTACCTGCCCCCTCTCTACCTTTCAACAAGGAATACATCCTTTTTCATCACATTATGTCTTTCACCCATTACAGTGAGTTTGTCCTGCTCCGTTCTTTTTCCTTCCTTCGTTTCCTTTCTGTTCTGCAGCGTGCACCTGTCACCCGATGACCGATTAATGGCAACTGTTTATCTGTCTGCTCACCTACAGCTGTCGGCTGATGTCAAACACCTTGTGCTGCTTTCCTCGCTTCGGCAAAACTAAAGATAAAGAACAAGCAATGATGAAGCCTTTTCATGCTTTTGTGTTTTCTTCACAGCCAGTCAGCGACACCAGTCCGATTTACAGAGAAAGGCAAAGCAACAAATTCACACTAAGGAACATGGCCGATGACGGGCAGTCGGAATTCAGGAGATCAACTGCTGCTGAAAGTCACCATAAATAGTCTTGGTTGTCACCAACTGTGAGTACCTCCCGCTACCAGTAGCAGAACGCTGGCCCTTTGTCATCATGCAAACAATATAAAACACACGGGTGATGTTCTGAAAAGGTCACGGACCGAAAAACAATATTGATTATCTGTTACACACCCGAGACAAAGAATTCTGCTGGTTCGGTTTCGTCAACCCATCCATCCTCCCCCATATCCACCTCTCCAGATATCGACTATTCTCACGTCCTCCACCTTGGAAATAAAGGTGGAAGCTTCTCAAAGACATAAAAACTGTATGTTGGAATCTGTAGAGCCTCTGAAGTGTGTGATGAAAAGCTCTGTCACTTTTGTGGTTTTAATCATCAATCTAATTGTTGAGTTTTCTGGATGAATCAATTATTTAAAGTCAGCAGGCAAAAAGTTATTTATACATTTCAGTCATTACAGTTTAATGTGAGTGAACTGATTTCTCACAGACAAATTATTCCCAAATTAAATTCCATCAGAAAGATTCTGCAAGATTGCTTATCAGCAATATTATCTGCTTTTTGAAAATGTAGCTATTGCTTTGCCAGCAGGAATTATTAAAGGGATTTCCTAGAATCAGACATTGAAGTTTTGGATTTCTTTGATTTTCTTTCACAGGTTCACTCGAGCTGCAGATTGATGTGATTGGATGGACAGCTTTTCCCAGGCTGGTCGTTCTCTCTCTATTTCTCCGTCAGGTGCCGGAGGAAGCTTGGCAGAGGCCCAGAGCGCCGCTGCTGGGAGGGGCTGTGAATAAAGCAGAGCTTTTATCTGACCAGCGTGGGGACCCGATGGCCGACTGGAACGCTCCCAGGGAGACAGAGAGAGCTGATCTCTTTATCTCACCGTTCTGTATCCTATTAGAGTATCACCTTCCATCACACCCTCCATTCAAAGGATGAGGACAGCTTTCACTAAGCTGCACGCTCCCTCTTGCCCTCTCTTTACCTTGCTAACCACCACCCGCTCCATTCCCAGCCCTGCCCTCCCTTCCCTCCCTTCCCTCCCTTCCCTCCCTTCCCTCCCTTCTCTCCCCATCCCATCAATCATTCTCACCCACTTTTGCTACTTTCTCTCGCTTTCTGTGATGATACAGCCTCCTGATCTAACAGCAAAACATCTATCTTACAAAACGACTCACATGGCCGTCTTCTAATCTGGTTAAGCTGTACCAGAAAATATACAAAAAGGATGTGTGATGGTAAAGGCACAGATTTTATTTGTTACCTCCACCAAGAATGTTTTAGTTAGCAACATTTCACCAAATCTACTGGATCACCACAAAACCTGGTGGAAGGATGTGAGTCAGGAAAGAACCCATTCAATATTTGCTGTGGATCCAGATCAAGGGATCTTTAGCATTTGCATTGATTCCTCAGGGAATGTTTTGTGGATCTTGATGAAAGAACACATTAAAGGGGTTGATATCAATGAGTGTGGTGCAGATGTAAATAAAAATCAGTCTCTAGTGGATTTAATTATAGGTTTTTTAAAGGGGTGTTGGCTTTTTTCAGCCACTGATTGGCAACAACTAGGCTGGAAACCTAAGATACGTAATGTGGTTTAAGCTATAAGGCTTATTTCAATCCAAGTGGACTGACATGCCTTGCAGGAGGTATATGCTCTAGTTTGTGCAATTCTACAATGAGAATAGAAAATACTAGGGTCATGGTAAAAAGGAAAGAGGGAATCTACGGCAGTTTCTAGTGTCAAAGTTATTTATTCACCAATGCATCCACCTTGAGTTCCTCCCTAAGTGGTTTTGCCATGTTGTAACATAAACCTGCTGCCTTTGCCTCCGGGAGTCGACTGACACAAAACACGAGGCCACAAAAGATCCTTGTCGGGTAAAAGTAAAACATACTTCATCATCAAAGCCGATTGACCAGTGCTGTCATTTCTCTGATAAGAAAACTCTGAGCTGCCGAGTGGAGAAGTGCTGAGGCGGCACCGGGTCCAATTTCTGAAGCCGACAAAGAACTGATATCCAAAACGCAGCGGTGGGGAAGGCGAGTGGGGGAGGAGTGGGGTTGGGGAGAAAGTTGACGATGCTTGGAATTGCCAAGAATCGATAAGGGTTGGACCGAAGACTGTAGAACAACTCATCTGGTAAATTCCAGCGCACACAAATACACACAGATATGACTCTCGGACACGTATCAAGCACTATCAGTGCATGTGTGTGTGTGTGTGTGTGTGTGTGTGTGTGTGTAGGGTCCAGATTGACACCATTATGTCTTCTCTCCCACCCTCCACTCCATAAGCCAATTCACCCTCAACACTCTGCAGCTCTGCCCCGGCGCAGCTCCGACTGTAGCTGTTGGACATGTGAGAGTGTTTCAGTGTTTGTGCGGGCAGGAGACGGGGGGGGGGGGGGGGGAGACGCTTTTGCTTAAAAAAAAAAAAAGGTCCTCATCTCGTCTATGGTTTCCTACACCACCTTCACAGCCTCTTTCCGCTCCCTCCATCCTCCACAATGGGTTTGTGCCAGGGTAATCTGTTGGGGAGACCCAGGCCTGAACCTTGAATAACACTAAAACAACAGGGTGAACCGATCTCAGGCAACGGCACAATGGTGTATTGTGATTTAAATGAATTTCCAAATGCTGTTGCTTTACTACAGGGGGTTTGAATCACAATGGAGTGACAAATGGCCTTTTCAGTCACAGTTTATTGTGAGGAACAATGTGCAGAGCCGATATGATTATGGTGCAATTATTTCATTATCTCTCCTGTTTTGGTAATTCAACAGTTTTTGTTTATTTTTTTTTGGGGGGGGGGGGGGGGGGGGATTCATGCCGATCAAATTCAATTCTGTAATGTTGAGGATTGACCCAAGGATTTTGTTTATGGATTTTGTTTATGGATGAGATGTAGGCCCCGGGAAATCGACAATAACCCCCCCCCACCAATTCATTTCAAAAACTCTAAATCGCACTCGCTGTTACCACGGCAACCACAATTTCTTCTGATTCGAGGCGCAACCATTTGATGACGTCCCCGGTGACACCATGAAAGGTTGGCGCAATGGTTATTTATTAAAACAGCACAACAAACCAGTTGCAACTTTAAGGCGGCTCTTTAAAAATAAAGAAAAAACGTCACAGATTACTGCTGTTTCAGCGTAAATATGACAAAACATGAAACTATATTAAAAGTCCAATAACCTGAAGAGGGACAACGTATTTTGTTCCATAACACATCTTCCGTATGCAGTGAACTGGACTCTGCATCATGATATAAATCCTCTTTTTCAATTTCTCCCTGATCTCCTCATTGTCCTTTGTCTCCCACTTTCCCCTCTAACTACTTCAAGCCTGCATCCTGTCCTCTCTCCTTGTCATTGGACCTTTCTGCCCATTGTTCACTTGGGCTCCTTACATCCCCGGGTTCCAGTCTTTCTCTACTGCAGTGTGTGTTCGTTTGTGTGTGTAAATGTGTGTAGGTGTGTGTGTGTGTGTGTGTGTGTGTGTGTGTGTTTTCAGGTTCACAAGAGGCTCAGCGGCAATCGATAAGTATTTGGGCAATGGCTCAACATAATTATAGGGGGATACTGAGAATCGCCCTGACTGGACTCTTGTGTGTATCTGTGTGTGTGTGTGTGTGTCTGTGTGTGTGTGTACCCGCCAATGGTCACTCTCTGGCTGTGTTTCCCTGCAGCTACCAGCCCTTCAAACTTCTCTCTCTCTCTCTCCATTGCAGTGAGGGTACATAATCAAAAACCATGGATAACCAGCAGTCCTGCTTGTAGCACCACACAGGAGATGGGATTTGTTTTTCCCCAACATGCTGCATGAGTGTACTTTACATCCTTTCCCTCCTGTACTGGAGGAGCTGGAATCATCCTTATTATAACCACATCTGCCCGTGGACTATAATGTCTGTACTAGACATAAAAGGATCAATCATGATTTAAAATGATGGTAAAACTGTCGGTACAAACCTTTCAATCACACTGACAGACAGAGAGAGAGAGAGAGTGAGAGAGAACATAAGGTATACTTAGGAGCACGACTGCATTAAAGCTCACCACCCCGCATAAATCCCACAAATAAACACACAGCAGCAGCAGCAGCCACAGCAGCAGCCGCAGCGGGGGAGCGTGAGAGTAAGAATGTGGGATTTCGATGACAGTTACATCTGTATTTGGCAAACAAGCCCCTCAGGCATTCAGCAGGAGTTGTGTGATTGGCGTGTGACGGACACGATGGTGATTTCTGAGGATGTAGACGTTGTCACGATGGGGAAATTAAAGTCAACAGGGCGCAGGTAAGAAGGGTCTCTGTGACTGAGGCTCGGAGCGTGTGCTGTGTATTTCCCATAAGTGGGTGAGGGGGAGGAACAAATAGATGGAGACGGAGATACACACACACATGGACGCACACAAACACATGTTAACATGCCTCGAAACATTATTAAATAAAAAGTAACCATGATTGATTCCCACAGTTCTGAGAGAGCCCCTAGCTCTGAGTCTCAGAACACCCACACACACACTGCACAGTGCAGGAAGGATGATGAGGCTCCTTTCATCCTATTTGTCCATCCGGGGGTTCGCTTGTGTGTGAGAATATGCTTAAGTGTGTCTGTGTGTGTCTGTAAGTGTGTGTGCGTGTGTATTAAAGTGGCACATGGAGGGAGGAAGCTGAGAAAATCACCTCACTCTGCTTGCAAAGCCCCATGGGAGGACAATCACTGCGCATTTCAGGAAGTCTTTGAGAAGCAGACTCACCAGGGGCCCAGGTGTGTGTGTGTGTGAGTGTGTGTCTGTGTGTGTGGGTGTGTGGGTGTCAAAGAGAGAGAGAGACATGGAGAGAGAGAGAGAATTATCTGAAAAGCAGGCACACAGGCTCAGGACATCTTTGGACTCCGTCACGGTCTCTGCTTCATTTGCAGCCACAGTGCGACATTCAAAACTTTACTGGAAAGTCAAGTGGCGAGGAAGATAACAAAATGGCTGACACGTCACTGCTTAATAAGCGTCAGTGAACCTTGCTCTGAACAACACAGACGCTGCCACTGGAGCTGAAGAAAAACTGTAGGTGTGTTTTCGGTTGATATAATAAGAAAATAAATAAATCCCCAGAAATTTAAATCATTTAAACTAAGAGGTATGAATGTTTTAAAAATGAAATAATAGTAAGAATCCAAACCATGGAGAGTAAAAAACATGAGGAAGAATATTTGATCCTCGTTAAAGAAGCATTTTATAAATGTGCTATTTTATCTTAAGTTCTAATAAGCAGAAATGTATTTCTATTCTGGTTGTATCTGCAGAATTAAATTACTGAAATTGTTTTTTGACTAACTTTTCTAAATTCAAGTATCTATGAAGGCACAGTTCTCATCTCCTTGTATGTTAGATACTAAATATACACCAGGATTAAGGTTTGGATGATATTCATATCTTTCTACAGTGAAGAATGTTTAAAGTGACACTTCTCTTTCCTCCAAAATCCTCCCTCCTCCCTCTCCCACTCTAAATCCGGTCTTATCTCATCCTGTCCTTCCCTCAAGCTTTTTCTCATCATTCCACTTAAACTCTTTCACTAATGAGGTCCTCTTCCTCCTCCTCGTCTTCCTCCTTCTCCATCGCCCTCCCGTCCTTGTCTTCACCTTTTTTTGTTTCTGCTGCTTCTTCCTCAGGAAACCACAACTGATCTACAGTTCTGCATTAGCCTCTATCCTCTATCTCTGTCTCGAAGTTACGTGGAGCAAGAACAGGCGTGTGGGCTCAGAGTGGGAATGAAAGTTTGACCATTCTGCAACTGTGAGTCTTGTCCAGCTTTTAAATATATTTGTGAACATGTATTTTGATGTTCTAAGGTAATGTAAGCATAATTTCCTGCTGAAATCTGAAGATATATTTGACATTTCCAGCTTACATAACATAAACTGATGCTCTGACATGTGGAAATTAAGATGTAAGGAGAGGAAACTGCAGAGAGGGTAATACTGTATCTGTCAACACATACATAGTCTGGAAAAATCTACCTTGTGGCATATATATATGGTGACATAGCAGAAGAAGTTTAAGAAGGAGGTAGAAAAGAAGGTAAAATCCTCCAGAGGAGAAGAGTTATAAATCCACTTGAATGGAGCAGTGCACTAAGGAGCAGGTTAGTGTTGGAGTCATATTGAATCCAGTGGAGCGCATCACTTCCTCCAATTCCTCTCTGCTCTATTCTTCTGCATCCTTCTCTCCACCTCTCTTCACATGACTTACAGCCGTAAGAAGGTTGATGACCCTGCAGCAATCTGGGCGTGTGTGTGTGTGTGTGAAGGGTATTGACTCCACACCAAACTCCCTTCTCTGACACCCAGGCAGCACAGAGCCTGCTCATAGCACTGCCACGTGAAGTACATGTGGGCTACAAGAGCTCCAGTGACAGAAGACCTGCACTTGTTTGCATTGCACTTCACAAGCACAACATATACACACAATGATGCATCACAGTACAGAAAACTACATTAAATATCAACCGCTACACAAGCCACAAGGTTTGCATGTGGGGTGAAGAGGAGGCTGTCACTATTCTGTGGACGGAGGAGATAAAGGTTAGTCTTATCAAATCCTGTTGACCCACCCCCGCCCTCCTGCTCCCGCTTCATGAAAGAGACAGCGGCGGTGCAGATACAGAGGCCGGGAGAAAAACGACAGAGGAGTGGGAGGAAGAAAACGCAGGAAAGAAAAGAGAGAACCTAAAGAAGAGAAACGAGATGAAGTCAGACAACATGTGGATGTGCCACGGGGTTAAACGTGTGTGTGTCTGTCTCATAACCAAGGTCAGGTTGCCAGCAGGCGGCTCAACCCTGTTGGCCCGACTGAAGTCAGAAGCACAGGAACTCTTTCTCTCCATTTTACCCATCATTCCTCCCACTTCCCATTTTTAACTATTATATTTTATTAACCAGACTTGTAGAATACATAAGGCAAATATGGGGCTTGATTATATGGACAAAAAATATATCAAGATATAAAAGATTCATATCGATGGTGATTAATATCAAAATAAATCTCACATTATTATTTCTTTCAAGTTTATTAAGTGATTCTTGCTCTTGAGTAAAATTCGTGGTTTTAAACGGAGCAGAGAGTGACTAACACACAATCTGAGGTCAGGCAATTACATGTTATAGCTCCATAAGCTTTATGTTTGTATATATTTACCATTTATTATATTGCTTTTGATAGAAATTACATTCTGATGATTATTGATATTGTTTAATTGCCCAGCGCATATGAATGATACGAGAAAACAAGTCAGAAAATGTGTGGACACCAACTCACCACAGACACATTTACTGCAGCTGCAAATGATGCGTTTCATTACTCCTTTGAATCTTGTGTTATTACATGTGGAACCAGTTGTTAAAATCTAGTTATGAGGAATAAATAGGATTTACTGGGTCACTTGGTGTCAATACCTCCAGCTGCACATCAGTAGCACAATTCACCTCAAAGGTCCAAATTCCTGATGAAGTTAGTGTTTAAAACAACAAAAAGGGTTTAAAACCACCTAGCAGCTCATCTCTGTTATGAGAGTAAGTGGCTGTGGTTTGGTGGCAGCAAGTGGAAGAAGAAGAGTTTGTAATTTTATTTCTGCAAAAACAGAAAAAGGAGAAAACATCTTGGCATCGATCCCCCTCCTCAGAAAAATCTATAATTTACAATAAAGACGCAGGTATCGCATCAAGTCGGAACTCGAGTTTCAGTCTCAAAATGGAAAATATTCACACAAATACTCACAAACACACACTCACACACACGCACACAGATATGTGAACAACAACTTCTGCTGAGTGAGGAAGACAAAAGGGGACGAGCTTTATTGTCTGAATAATTCCTTTTACACGCCACGATGTAAGTGACAAAAGAACACCCAGGAAAACACAACAGGCTCTGGAACCCTCAGAAACCAACACACGCCCATGGAGTGGATTACACATCTCTCCCTGGTCGACACCAGGAAAACAACACAACAGAGGAGCAAGAATGTGTGTGTGTGTTTGTGTAGGACGTCTCCTCAACATGCTTTCAAAATGGGATGTTTTTACATTCACCCCATGTTCAAGCACAGGTTTTACACACACACACACACACACACACACACACACACAGCCGTATCTAACACACTTATCTATGATCCCCAGTAATGCGGCCTCGCGGCGCTTAGGCAACTCTGTCACTATTGGTGGAATGTTGCTGCGATGTTGCCTGAAATAAAACACAATTTCCTTTGTTTGTGATAAGCATCTTGTGCACACACACACACACACACACACACACACACACACACAGTTGGGTCATTTTGTCAAGTAACACAGCGTTCGGTCTCCATGTGAAACAACAGTTTAAAGATATTGATTAGTTTCATGAAATTGCATTCAACAGACTTTTCTTCAGACAAAGTGACGGACCTCCTGCTCCGTGTGGGACAAGCTGTCGTCTTGAGATGGGGATCAAGTTCCCGCCCCTGATGTCGGAGTTCAAGTGAGCCCCAGGGGGCGCTGGGGGATGAGGCTGGGAATAAGGGTGTCAGGTCCACTTTGCTTCTCTCACTGTCACGTCAACTGAAACCCAGATAAGACAGCTAACAGACGACTGAGGGACAGACACCTCCAACAGGGATGCTTTGCCTCATTCAATAAATTCTAGGTATCTCTCAGACAAGGCTGTTGTAAGAAATCTGGAAAATGCCACTGGAAAAAAACAAGCCAGGACAGAAGCTCCATACAGATACATTGGTCTCATCAGGCAATCCAGTAAATGGAGAGTTGTGAGTCCGATTCCCATGCTGCTGCGGTGATCCACTGCTGACCTATGTGTTGTACCTCCCAGCCGAACACACTGACCCCAGAACTGCTCCGAGGCCAAACTGCAGCGCTGCTCATTAAGAAATGTAAAACGCATCGGAACATGAACGTCTCTCGGGGGGGGGGGGGGGGGGGGGGGGGGTTGGGGGGGAGAGTTTCATCTTTAATCAAAGTAGCTGATTTCACAGATTTGGTTGTTAATTGAGCTGTTGTCACTTTCATTTTCCATTTGCTGCAGATTTTAATTACAATTTTCAGCCGTTTGATTCTGTTGTCTGGGAGCAATATATGAAAGCCTCTCTGTGAAGGGGGGGGGGCAACAGCTTTGATCTCTGGTGAATCCACGTGGAAAGTCAACTCTGGTAACCTCGTGTAAAATGGCCTACTAGAGTACAGACCCAGATCTTGGCTACATGTTTTATGCATGGGCTTGTGGGGGGGGGGTAACCGTCTTCTTCATCTCTCGGTTGATCCTCTTCTCCCCTCACCAGTCGGACCCGGCGCACTCCGAGCACATCACACGGAATATCTACCGAGTGGATCAGGGCTCATCGCGCCATCCGATAAATTAATTATCTCGCAGCCGCGGCTCCAGAGGCGCACGCTCGTTGCCAATACCTCACCGCGAATCACGGCCTTTCTGCGAGGCAAAAATCTTCATTAGTGTATTACATTGTGTATTTACATTGCCAGATAGTGTGGTTCGGATTTCATTATCAGGGATCTGGCAGAGGGACAGATGCTGCCAACACGGAGACAGCTTCGCAGCGCTAGCCTCCGCTCGCTGGCATGGACATATGTGGGTTGCCGGGGGCTGTGGCTGTCACAGGCTGTAGCTCTTCTCGGAGCGAGCTGATGCGAGCGGATGGGGTCGATGTGATTGGTTGATAAGAACAGAGCTGTTTCGTGAGCTTGTGTGTGTGTGTTTGTGTGAGTGTGTGTGTGTGTGTGTGTGTTTGTGTGCAAGGAAGGAAGAGTGGTTGATTCAGGGACAGTGTTTCTGCTCCATCGTCAACATCTGTAAACCAGCAGGGGCAGCAAACCTGACCAACGCACACACCCACTGCCTCAAACACACAAACACACACACACACGCAAACATGTTAGTATACATGCAAACGCTCACGTGCACAGGATGAGAGCAGCCAAGACAAAAAGTGAGGATGAGAGGAGAATTTGAAAGGAGGTGGCGTGAACGCACCGCCGGAAAGGACGGAGGGAGAAAGAAGAAAGAGCGAGATGAAGGGGAGAAGATGTGGGAAGAGAGGGATGGCGACGGAGGGAGAGAAGGATGTGATGGGGTGACGGGGGAAGAAAGGGAAAAGAGGAGAGAGCACGGGGGAAGAAACAGGGGAGGGAGGGAAGGAAGAGAGGTTAGCTGGATAAGTGGGGCAGTGCTGCAGCATGACACATCAGCATTCTGAGCACAGCGACACAGAGCAGTGAAACGAACACAGAGGCACCACAATCTCTCTCCCTCCATCTCTCTCTCTCTCTCCATCTCTCTCTCTCTCTCCATCTCTCAAGCTTCAAACATGTACAGCACTGTCAGGAAGATCATGCCTCAACCACATAATCTCATAAAACACACACAGAAACAAGCTTTAGGTGATGTGATAAAGAGCACACATCGTTAGTTTGCATAATCTACTCTGACACACACACACACACACTCACGCACGCACTAATACAGCTATAAAAATAGGCAATACACAGATGACAACTTGATACCCATCTGGAAGTGGCTGAGCAGGAGCACTGCAGAGCTGCAGATCCCGGGTGTTCCCCTGGAATCAAGCAGCTTCTCAGGCTCCACCGAGCCGTGGCTGACGTGAGGCCGATTCCTCTCATTACAAAATGTCACGTTCAGGAATTATTGTCCGTCTGATCGGAAACCCAATGCAGGTTTTTTTTTTTTTTAAACTGCCATTTGTCGGCGGGAAGCAAAGCCGTTTTCAGACATGATATACGGAGAATGCCTGGAAAATTGGTTCTGAACTTTGCCTTGTCGCAATTTGAAAACGCAGCAGGAGATTCTCCGGTGCACATCCGGCGTCAGGAATTGAAATTGAAAGCTCACTCAGAGCACCGGACTAAACAGCAGCAGGTTTCTCATCTCAAGCTCATTCACAACACAGAGCCTTTCCCTCCAAAGACAGAAAGAAGTGAAGAAGAGTCTGACCCAAAAGAAAACGACTAATGGAACAAGTCCACCAGGATTAATGAGATACTAGGTTTACATCTAAATGAAATCACCGCTAAGAAAACTGGAATGAACTCCAGAGACCGAGTATTACAGCACAAAAAAAACCAAACAGGCAAGTCCATCAAGCTTAAGTTGAAGTTACACCGACTGGAATCGGATTTGTTTTGACTCCCACCTGCTGCCAAAAACTCACGGGGGGGGGGGGGGGGGGGGCACATGAGATGACAGTATGCAGGAGTGTGCCTGTAAACACACCACGTAAAATAATGTCCTGATTATTTCTGTGGCATTTTAAGAGCGACAGGTTTACTGATCCATTGTGAGATTTTGTTTCTCTGACTTGAGTCGTGTCTCCGGTATAATACCAGAAAGATGTGGAGCTGAATACGCCTCACACGTTTTCCACAGATATATGACCAGACCCCGAAACCGGTGCTCCATCACAATCGAATTCCGTCTTTAAGAGAGAATCTTTACAGCCTACACGGGTGGCCGGAGGTAAAATGGTCCAAAGAGCACAGAAAATGAAGCTTGCAATTCATTGGAGTGGATCCAGGTCGTAACCGCTTCCGAGTGTCAGGCAGGTGAGGTCAAAAGTCAACACACATTCACTTCAGTATCCATTTATACCGACAAAATAATGGAGCCCAGCAGAAAGAGGGTAAAGTTTAAAATGATGTGGATTAAGTTAAACCACTGCAGGGAATCAAAGACAGGGGGTGGGGGGGGGGGTTACCTATGATTTAACTTGGAGATCTGAAGGATGAGTAAGAGCTCATGTCAGTCCAGCACCGAAGTACTTAAGCAAAAATGTTTGTCTGACAGCCGAGTCTGGCTCTAACTTGATTTCAGTCACTTAATCGAAGGAGCGTAAATCTCAAATATTGACCAGCGACGACTGGCTTGAGTTTTTAGTTAATGAACGTTAGTGTCGGTCGACTTGAATCTAATTGAATCCAAAGTGATTTCTTTCCTTTCTCCTCAGTAGAAAACTCACAATGGAAGGTTTTAAAAAGTCCAAGTGGAGAAATCCAAGTTAAAAATCTGTTATCGTGGAAGAAGTTACAGATTTGTGAGGCGTGAAAGATTAGATTTCAAAAGTTGTAGTTTTAATCTCCCATTTTCTGCCCTGCTGCTCATTAGGACACGACTTCATGCTACATCTCTTTTCAAGATCAACCAAGACTTTCTGTGAATCACATCCATCTATTACTGCGCGTCAGTCAGATACCACAGGAAATCACACGTTTCATGTGTTTGTAGCTCCCTGTCTTCAGGAACTGTCCCTTAACTCTGTGCATCAGCTGCATTCACCTCAGTGTGGTGGTATATTGTAGGAATAGAGAGCCTCTAGTGGTCAGCAGGGGAAACTACACCACACTTCATGCACTCAAACTGTGATTATAAAATACACAGTAAGGTAGTTTCTTCAATGTGACGGCTCAAAACACTTCAGTACTGCTACAATGCAAATATTTACACATATAAATATATGAATGTAATCAGAGAAACAAAATGCAAATTACTAATGAGTAATGGGGAATTAAATTAAAATACATCTGACTGACGAGAATCAAACTCATTTTAAACTATTAACTAACCCTAACCCTAACCTTTTTATCATATAAGAATGAAGAAAGGTAATACTTCGCTCAGAAGAGGGAAAGAGCAGATTCTCATTGTGTGTAAAATGAGCGTTTATCTGCTGATCCATGCAGTAATGGTTCTGTTACGTCACTGCTCAATCCAGTTTCCTGTGGAGAGGACAGAAAATGCCACTATGAACCAAATCAAGAGGCAAACACTGTAAAAGCTGAGTGGGAACGGCTCCAGATCGAGTCGTGTTGGACCGGCCTCTTTAGTGACGTGGGATCTTTCTTCTGGGCACTGAGGAGCCTTCCTTTGATTTTCTTTTAAAACAAAATGTCTGCTCCACGTTTATAGTTTCACATCTTCACTCACTGCAGCTCCCCAACCTCCGCAGACACTCGACAGTCAATGTGACAGCATCTCATGTAAGAGTTCGTTTTTTTAAATAATGATAAATTGGAGGAGATGAAGAGGCTTCATTCTAGATCACTTCCATCGACTAAAAAGGGAAGAGGAGCACCAAGAGAGAGCTGTATAAAGGAGAAGGCTGAGAGAATCTAAATCTACTTTATCCTGCAGTATTAAAGGTACACTGTGTGTGTGTTCATGTATGTGTGTGTGTGTGTGTGTGTGTGTGTAGAGAGATAAGATGACCTAGTTAGTTGTGTTCTCAGTTTTCTTTAGAACTGTAACACCCACAGCATTTCTGCATCAGTTTAGACTTTATTAACAATAACCCACATGCACATACACACCTCTCTCTCAACCACACACACAGACACACAAAAATAACCCTATGCATACACCTGACAACTGAAAGCAGAATACAGTAGAGATGCAGACAGTATTAATCTGTTGGCAGCCCTTCAGCACCAGACAAAAATGAAGAAAACATTTCAAAAGCACATCGCCCTCCTTCAATCGTCAGAAGGTGTCCAGAGGAATCGAACAGGATCCGTGACTGAACACCTGGTTTGGTGCAAACAGAGAACGCTGCAGAGTCAGTGCACCCGGCGCTCTGAGCCGAGTCGCCGTGACACGTCTCACCGAGCTCGATCACTTGATGACTCGAAGACTCAGTGAGCAATATCAGCCCTGATGATAAGTGAGCATGCTCAATGACTGTGAATCAACCCCGAGTGTTTCTGGCAGTCGCAGCCATGTTGATTAGAGGACTTGACGTGTTACTTCTATTCAGCTGAGAGATGAAGAAAGAATATTAATGGGTGATGCTGCTTCCTCTCTGAATTCAGGATTAAAGTTCCTTGGTTGTAAACCAATTTTTCCCGTTCATTTTTATACTTGAATGAATGCATGATGGATGAGGTTCACCGTTATTTATAATGTCTGCCGTCAACTCTGTCTTATATTTCAATGTCAGTAACATGAATGGACACCTGGATATTGGCCAACTCAGATAAACCATGTAAAGCCTTGTAAACCTTACCATCAGCAGAAAACATCCCCTGGCATGTTGTATGACAAGAGCATAATTAATGAAGACATACGCCAAGACCTACATTTTCCTCCTCCTCCTCCTCCTCCTCCTCCTCCTCCTCCTCCACCTCCTCCTCCTCCTCAGTGAGTCTCACCCATCCCTCCTGTTCCCTTCCCCATTACCTCTCCCCGCTTCTTTACCAGCCATCATCCCCCAACTACAGCCCCCAGGAGGGAGAGGCAGATGGCGGATCAGGTAGGAAGAGGTGAGGACGAGGAAGAGGAGCGGGGGGGGGGGGATCAGGTGAGGAAATGGGGTCACAAAAATCGGGGTTAGGCGCAAGAAGAGCGGGGTGATGGAGGAGAAAAGGCAGCGGAGAGGTGGTGGTCGAGGGGAAAGAAGGTGCAATCAGAAGTGAGAGGGAGGATGATGGCTGGTGGAGCGGGGAGGAGGAGCAGCAGGCAAGGGGGAGGGGATGTAGTAGAGCTGTGAAGAAGGAACCGGGGGGGACGCTCCTTTTATAACTGTTGCATTGTGGGAGCCGTCGGTCTGTGTGAGCCCAAACCAACAGATACGGTAGCGGTTACACATATTAAGGTGAACACATGCCCAGGCCCATTCCTCCATCTCACGATCTTCACACAGACGCACGACCCTGTGAAGACGTGGGCTCGGCCTACTCATGCATGTGCACATGACCGTCAGCCTACTTATGCATTCACTGGCATGTGAGCATCATGGCTGCGTGTGCAAACGCAGAGAACCTCATGCATGCACACGCTCCCTTAACACTTTGATGAGCGCGAGCGATTCTCGGTCGAGACTTAACGTGATCGACTGTGGCGTGAGTGCATCTGCGCACGTGGGCTGGAACCACGAGAACCTTCCTCGTCAGCCCTTCATCCTCGTCTTCCTTTGACCTTCACAATCTCACAATGGAGATTCCAAGTTCAAAAGATTTGTGAGTTGGAGAAGCTGCAATAATGTGGGGGAGCAAAAAAAAAAGTCACAGAGCAATTATGAAACCGTGATGAATTGCCAAACACTGCACTGATCCATAATAACATGGCCGTCACTTCTGGATGATTACCCTAATGTTGAGATGAGCTCTCAGCTCTGAAACTCAATAGACTGTCACACGTGAACAAAGCACGAAGGAGTTTCTTATCGTCTCAGTTTCTCTGTGTTCGGGATCATTTAATGAATAAAGCAGTAGCGATGGAGAAGAGACAAACAACTCTGTTTCTGATGGAGAATTAAATCCATTTTTTGATACAGATCCAACATCCAATTCTCCCGTCTGCCGATATAAGTGACACCTCTCCTCCACGTGAGAACAGCCCCGCTCAGATTGGTGCAGGAGGTCGGCTGGGGCTCTGGTTCGTCAATACACACCACCTATCGATTACACTGCCTTCGATTTGTACATCATTGGGAATAGGGGCGGCCAGGTTGCTCGGTGATGTGCCTGACGATACAACAAGACGTGTACATCTGTCTCTCACTGATCTGTTACACGGCTTGTCCCACTTGACCCGCCGTGATCTCCCTGAGGGCCAAATCAACCCCGATTGCATTAATGCAAATTGACGCAGCCGCACATGTAGACAGATGCAGGTATTAATATAAATGTTTACACGGTAAAAAAGGCTGGCGTGATGTAAGCGCGTCAGAAAAAAGGGATCAAAACACATCCGAGCGCTAAACTACTGAGTCCTAAAAACCTGTGTTCGCCCAAATGTCAACATTACATCATCTATAATCCACTCAGCTATCACACAGTCAGTTAAGCTCTGACCCCTAGAGGCAGAAAGTGTGTGAGCGCGGTGCCGTCGAGATGCTGATGCTCCAAACAGGCTGTGATATGATGTGTTGGGAATCGTCTGGGTTTATTGAGACACTGGTGCCGAATCGATACTTGGTTTAATTGTGCCGCTGCTGCAGCTCCTCTGTTCAGCCTCTGTCTGAACCGCTTGCTTCTAGCTCCCCTATGTCCAGATGGCTCACTTGGTTGTGATTGGTCAACTGCTTCCAGCGCAAGTAGGAAATGTCGGCCTCTGCTCTCACTTGTCCTGGCTTTATAAGGGGGGGGGGGGGGGGCAGAACAACATTCAAGGTGTTTCAGGAGCTTTGTTTTTTTCCCTTTACAGCTAGAGACCTTTAACATACACAAAAAACCTTAATAACACACTGGAGGAGAGATAAAAACTCAAAAAGACATATGAAGCTCAAACTTTAATTCCTATTGTGCAGTAAAAATGGCTGCAGTTACACACAAACAAACACAAACACATACAAACACACAGTACCTGCAGCTTAAAAGAAAGCAAGGCAGGGAGATCTCATCTATTGAATCACCTGCTGTACTGAGGTAACCTTTACATGCATGCTACCCCCCCCCCCCCCCTGTCCCGCTGTGCTTTACAGTACCAGTGCTACTTTAAGTAATGCAGTGGCCAGCCAGGAGTTAAAAGCTCATTTGGTGAAAGAGACAAAAAGTGGAGCGAGCCAACGTGGAGATCGATGGAGCTAATGTGATTTAATAAGAAGCTCTCTTTACTCCTGCGATGCTGGTGAGCCTTGATAGATATCTCATGCTGCCGCTTCGGCAATTTCATTTGGAACACATTCAGGGGCCTTGCAGTGGCTCTAACATCAGTTACCGAGGGCGGGTGTGAGGGAGGGGGGCGGGGGGGGGGGGGGAAACCAGTGGATGTGTTTTTAATAATGTGGATGAATCACAGCAGCTCTGATGCTCAACACAGTGTGATGGTAAAGCACCTGGACGTGAGGCACAACACACGATTCACAAGTTTTAGTTTCACACGAACAACAGCTTTAATGAAAACACACTGACCAAACAAAACAAAGAATTAAACAGAGCCCCACACACGGAGATGAGTGACTCCATGGGGCAATTAACTCACAGTGGAGATAAACGAGGGATGCAGGAGGAGGTCGGGGGGGGAGAGAGAGGAGATGGACGGATTGATGAACTGAAGGACTTGTTAAACTGTCATGCGATTTACACAGGGTAATGAAATCTCCCCATTGTCCCATTTTGCAGAGGCAAATGGAAAGAAGTGCAGTAATGTGTGTGGCTGTGTGTTGGTGTCAGACAGAGAGATTGTGTGTATGGGTGTGTGTAACATGGGGCAATGAATGGAAATGAGCTGTGTGTGTGTGTGTGTGTGTGTGTTCTGATAGCAAAGCAATGTCTGCAGTGAATTATTCAACAGTAGAGATGTGGCAATAATGGCAGAGTCAGCAGAAAAACCACAGTACCTCTGGCTGCCAGGAGCTGTGTGTGTGTGTGTGTGTGTGTGTGTGTGTGTGTGAGAGTGTGTGTGTGTGTGGGGGGAGAGGAGGCCACAGGTAAAGTACATGGTGCAGCCATCTTCCTTTACCGGTCATTATAACAACATTTTTTCTTCAAAATGATTATTCACCATATTTAAAAAATGTAATAGTCCCAATTTGACTTCAAACTGCATTAAAACTATATAAAGAAATAACAATATGAGATGTTTCTCAGCTAATTCCCCCAAGACTGGTCTGAATCTGGTGAAATCTGAATCACTGTGTTAAATCTAAAACCGCTGCCATTACAAGCACATCTTCAGGAAACAGAACAACAAGCGTTTAGAATATAACAAAACGACAGCGTGGTAATCGTTCAGAAACAACCAGAGCGTTCACGACTCTGCAGTTATTTGCCGGCTGAAAAATGTTGGAGGGGGAAAGAAACAACTAGTGCAGAAACACTGCAGCAGCCGCTCTGCAAGCCAGGTAGGGCAATATGGAAATGTTAGTCTGTGTGTGTGTGTGTGTTTGTGAGTGAGAGTGAGAGTGTGTGTAAGCACAGAGAGGAAATCTGAAAAATTAGGGCAGAGAGAAGGGAGGTGGTATAAAAAGAGAGCAAAGCAAAAAATAGAAAGCAAACAGAGACATAAACAGAGTGAGGAAGAGGAGGGAACGAGGCTGATAACGCAAGTGGAAGAGAAAATAGAAACAGAGGCAGCGGGAGACGAATGAAGCTGAAAATACGCATCCAGCTGTTCCAGCGTCAGCCAGAGGGGGCTTTAACTAAGATGCGTAACAGGCACCATGTAATCTGGTTATCAATTAGTGTAATATTATTGAGAGTTTTGGGGCTAATTGCGTGGCGAGGGTTGTTTGCCGTGCGGCGACTCGTACCTCTTGTGTTTCACGCCGATGAAACCGTTCCCGACTTTGCTACAGAGAGAAGATGGCGAGAGCATCAGACATGCAGAGGTGTGTCTCCAGCTGTGGTTTTAATGGCGTGTGTGAGCCGAGCAGATGGAATCGTTAGCTCCCTGGGCCATCAGCCCGGTCTCGCTCTCCACGGACCATACATCACCGGCGACGCGCCCGAGCCCTCCTCAGCGCTACCTCTGGAACTACCTCGCCTAACGTTCGCTCCAGCCAAACGTATAACTCAGCGTTACTTAACCCGATGTCGACGTTATTAACTGCTGTGGCGGTCCTGCTCCTTAGTGAAATCACAGAGACTGTATACGAAATGATGGCTCCCCAAAATCGAGGCGAAAAGTTGGCTGCAATAAAGTTTATAAATCCTGCCTCCTCCATGTAAGTGGATGGGACACAGATCAACGTTAGAACGACCTGAAATGACAGAAACCTTGTTCAACGCACATTTTTCAGAAACTACATTTACTTTGTTATTGTTCTTAGGTCGATTTTTCATGTATCTCTACTTCAGTGGATGTATTTTCACTTACTCCACATCTATCATCAAATATGTACTTTCTACTCCCATGTACATGTAAATAATAATGAGGGGGGGGGGGGGGGGGGAATCGGTCCACAATACATATTTAGTGTTTTCAGTTCTTCAGCATTCCTTACTACGTGATGGAGTCTGTGCTATTCTTGTATTTAACAGAATACACAGTGGTCACAATTAATGATGTAGGAGGCTGTTGCATTAGAGAACAGGATACACTCAGTGAGTACTTTTAATACTTGAGTACATACATACAAATTGTATTCAAGTAGAAAATGATTGTGGTACTTTTACTTGAGTATGTTTTGAGAGCTTATTAATGCCATCAAAACAAGTTGAAAGGTCATGATCCCCAGGTATGACTGACTTGGGATAGTGGGAGGAGGGGGAGCCAATCTTCAAATAGAATCTATGGTGTGACCCCTTATTGGGATATTTAGGGAACATGACTGTGGCCATTTTTATTCTATATTAAGCTTTTTCCTTTCCTCGGGCAGCAGCGTCCTTTTCAATCCTTCCTCTACTTCATCACAACCTCAATGTTTCCTTCCCAGACATTATGCTGCTGCAGCCGTGAGGCTCCACCAGGTCAGTGACCCAGAGTATGAAAATCAGATTTCCTAAACCTCCATTACTCACTAGCATTAGCGTCCTACTCACTGCACGACCCCCCCTCCTCCGGTGACTTACCACGAGTTGCATCACGGCCTGAGTTGCATGCATGACACAGGCCTGCAGCAGTGGCAGTCACCGGACGCACCGCGGCATCACGGCAGCGCGGCTTTGTTCCTGGACTAGTGTCATGAATAGATGAATAGAAAGGATGATTCAAATGAGCTTATTGGCCGTTCAGAGCGATTGAACAGCTCCAGAGCCACTGACTGAGGACCCATTGTAGCGATACAGCAAAACAGCCAGGGAGCAGGGGGGGGGGGGGAGAAAAAAAAGGGAGGCGTGGGGGGGAGGGGAGAGTAAAAGAATATAAAATGACAGAAACGCAGCCAGAGAAACAAAAAGGGAGGGAGAGAGAGAGAGACGAGGGAGTGGAGCTAGTGAGCGAGGGAGCGAGGGAGCGAGGTGAGTAAAGCTCCTTTGTTTCCCTCAGAAAGCCACGAGGGAAGTATTTGAAAAAGAGAGAGGGATACAGAGAAAGAGGGAGAGCGCGAGAGAGAGAGAGAGAGAGAGAGAGAGCGAGAGAGAGAGAGAGAGAGAGCGAGAGAGAGAGAGAGAGAGAGAGACGGAGCTTTACACTGCACTGCGCCATGCTCCTCACATATTAGGAGTCTTTCTCCAACCTCTTTCAAGTCGCTCTTTTTTTCACACACACACACACACACACACACAGACACACACTCACAAACACACACGCGCGCCCGGTAGTGAGTCACAGAGATAGATAGCCCCCTAACCATCTCTACAGTGGGACTGACAGAATCAATTATGGATAGATTTCAAAGGGAAGAGTGCATATGTCTATGAATTATAGACTCACAGCCACACAGTGCACACATCACACCGGTGCAGTGGAGCACAGCGCGGCCGAGCATTGCAACGCATGCACAGTTGCTCCCGTGTTTAATGATGAATGTTGGCTGATGAAGTTCCCCTTTGAAAACCGTCTGAATACACCCCAGTTGTGTTATCGCTACGGAATGAACTCTCCTTACAATAAATGTTTGTCAAACTCGGCTGTGGCTCCTGCAACGGCTGCAACCGGTTACTGCATCTCTCCCTCTGGTGATAGGTTGTACACGATCCCTTCACAGTTCTCACAGAAGAAAGAACCTGGACTTATTCACCGTCTCTCCTTTCTACACATGTTGTGTTTCTTTTTCATTCTACTTTTGATCAATTGTGTAAAATCGCTGTCGCTCCTGCTGCAGAGCTTCTCCAGCGTAAACCACATTCTGCCCTCGCAGCAAAAGATGGCTCATTTCCCCCGATTCGCTGGCAGGGGAAACTGTCTTACGCCGACAAAATGGGGGAAGCCAACATATCCTGCTCAACATTAAAAAGCAGGAATAAAGAAAGAGGAGTGCTCCCCCCCCCCCGTAGAAATTGGCTGCGGTTGTAACGCGGCGCTCCGTCTCATCCCAACGTGGCCTCGGCCAAGTCAACCAGACTCTGGCACAGCTGCACAGAGCAAAATATAAAGATAGTAAATTATACAACGCGCAGATTCAGCCGAGCAATCTGATACCGAGACGTTCCGAGTGTGCCGTGACGACTCCCATAATACTCACCGTATCCTACCGGTCGCTATGACAACCCTCCGAGTCAGCGCCGCTTGTTTGTGACCTTTTTTTCTTTGTGTTTCCTCGATTGTCATTTTTATGGATGCAAATGATTTTTGAAGCAAACTAAACTACAATTAGCGCACAGGCCTTGTAACGATTGCATTAAAGGCCACGGAAGCAGATGTTTCTTTCTGAATGCATATTACCATCATCGTGGACGTCCACTTGGGCATTACCAGTCTCGGCACAGCCCTGCACGGCCTGGTTTGGCACTTCTTATCACAGCTACCCTGCATCCTCTATCTTAAAAAACCAGCTCCGCTCAGCGCGTGGCAGCTGTAAATAGCCCGGTCTGGCCCAGTTCGGCTCAGGTTGCTGCAATTATGCGCAACACAATGACAACTAATTATATTTATCTCATCTAGATGGAGGCGGCTGAGAGGTATACAATGTGCTGCGTGTTCAGACAACACAACTTGATTGCGAGACACAATGCGGCTTAATGAAACAATAAATTTCAAACGATGGAGAAAAATGCTTTCGATTATCCCTGGAGGCGTCGGCTGAGTGATCAAGTTCAACGTCTTTAACTCGGGCCGACGTTCACGGACACGCCGAACCAAATTCAACCATCTTTAATTGGAACTTAGCCCCTGATCCTGAAACTGCTTTGCTTGGTTGTTCCACAACTGTGGCAAACTTAAAACCCAGCGCCTGAAAGACTGAGACCAATTGTGCAGTTTCTTGTCTCCATCTCTTCCACACAATGAGCAGTGAAATCTGTATGAAGGCACGATACAATCGGGCAAAGTTCATCAAAGTTGATATCCACGTGAAGCCACTCAGCGATTTGTTTCACCACAGGAAGCAAATGTTTTTTCGGCCCCCCCTCCTGGGCGGAAGGCAAAGGTTCTGCTCTAACATATTCACATGTGTCAGACTCGGCCCAAACACTGAATATTGTATAAATGTAGATTGCAACCTATTCATTTATTTATCTAATCCTTTTTGTAGCAGGTTACACAACTATTCCTCCTTTCATTCACTTGTCAAAGGTCCGTCTCGTTTTATTCTGCGTGTAAAACCACTGTGAATTAAGTGTTAGAATTTGGGCCAACTACATTATCTGGTGGTTGACAGCATATTTAATTGAAACCAGGGAGGGGGGGACATGTCGATGTTGTAAATGTGATGAAAGGAGAAAGAGGAGGAAGAGGAGACAAGGTTGGGTTGAGGAAAACTTCTTATCTTCATATTTTAAACCAGTTTCTGATCCAAATCATTTCCAGAAGAAGCTCTAACTAGAGCAAAGTTTGATCTACTCGAGAAGTATGATAGTTCAGGGAAAGATAAACTTGTTTTATTGTGTTTTTTCCATTAAACCTGTTACGATGTATTCTGATGAAAGGGTTCCTCCAGTAAAAGAACAGCAGAACTCCTGTAACGAGGCCGAGCTCTCAGGTGGATCTTCTACTTCGCCTGCAAGTGCTGGAGAGTCGGCTCCAGCATATGGAACTCGTTAGGACCGCTCCCTCACATCAGTTTACTGTGCAGCATGTGCACCAGACACCATAACCCATCATTTTACCCAGCACTCATGTAAATACTTCCATGGGACTCGTCGATGAGGCTGATTACGTCTGTGGGACAGAAGCGCCCCGTGCAACAGCAGCCGGTGATTCACGGCTTTCACTACAGCCCCGTCCTCTGCACTCAGTCAGCTCGGCATGACAGCCAAGCGCTCCCATATCCCAATAACCAGAGAAGCCAGGCGCATTTTGCAGGAAAATACAAATCACGAGAACTGTTCTATACTCTACTTCATTCGGTGGCGAAATGTGAGGAAGAGGAGCCAAAGCATCGACTGCGTGAGCTCTTACTGTGACAACACGGTTGAATAAACATCCTTCAGTGAATAACGTGGTGCTGTAATACCATATATATATATATATATATATATATACATCTAATACACCAGCTGGTCACGTATCATGAAGTCAGACGCACTATTTTTTTCTGATACAAACAGGGCACAGTACGTCCCACTGATATTATTTATTTGATGAAAGCCCCAATTAAAAAGCTATACACTTTCCAAGAGATGAGTTAATTAGTAGTCAAGCTGCAGAATGTGTCACAAAAACACAAACACACACACGCACGAGATGTTGCCGTGTGTGTGTTCCCGACACTGACGTGCAATAGTCTTGCATAAACATGTCCTGGTGTTTGATACACGACCGAATCCTCCGCTGAGGGTTTTTTCTCAGGCTCACAGTAACACTGTCTCTCCTCTGGTGCAGTGGTTTGTCCTCCGTGTTTCTCATGTTTCTCTCTTCCTGCGACATTTTGTGCTTTTCTCTCCGCCTTCCTGCCGATGTGCACACATGCGCTTTGTGAGGGGCTCCCTGAGACGTCTGCATGTGAGACAACATCAACCAGGAGGAACATTCTGAGTATCTGCACAGTTACAGTATAATGAAGAGGAAGTGTAGTTGTTATTTATTGTTCTAGAAGCATTTTTTATTCTGGCTTCAGGCGGCTCTAGGACTGGATTGTGTTGCACCAATCTAGAGAATTAGATATTACATTTTGTTATTACACTAAAAGCCGATATCTGACCTATCGTTCATTATAAATTTATACTGTACAACTTGCCAAGAATTTAATAAGTAATATCTTAAGTGCAGCTGCAATCCACTGCTAAATACTTTTAGAGATAAGAACTTTGCCAGCTATAGTCTCTTAAGATAACTTTTCCAAAACCGCCTTCTAGATTTTAACTTGCAGAAAACGCTGATAACTAACGCCCTGCTCGACGGACATCACATCTCTCCGTCCTCCGAACCTGAGAGCGCAAGAGACAATAAGTCCCCCTGAGCATCGTTAGCTCATCATTCCTAACCTTCATTTTATCTCACTCCTCAGTCTCATCCTAATAATCACTCTCCCTTTTAACTCCCCCCCCCTCCCTGTTGGTTGTTTGGCTGCTTTATTCCCCTTCCAAGTCCTTAATTCTTTCACCTGTTCCTCTTTTCTCATTTCATTCTCACACTTTTTTTTGTACATTTAATCGCCCCCTTTCTTTCCGTCTCCATCACTCCGTCAGAGAAGTCAGTCCCCCGGCCCACGACCTGTTTCATTCTCTCATCTTCTCTTTTTCTGCTTCTTTCAATCAACGCAGCCCCGTTCTCTCCTTTTTATCGTTTCTTTTGTCTCTCTCTCTCTCTCACTCCTGCTGGTCCAAATTGATGAAAGTGTTCACATACTGTAGGTATTCCCCAAACAACGTTCACACCCTGACACACACGCACACACTCACACACACACACACACATGCACACACACGTCCTACCGTTGCCTTCACACCCCTGCTGACATCATGGCCAGCAGTGTTTCTCTCAGTGAATCCATTAGCACCAATGGCAGCATCACTATCACACGCTCTCACACACACACACACACACACACACACACACACACACACACACACACACACACATACACACACAAACATACACACAAACTCATAAACACAAACTCACAGCGCACCACCAGGCATTTTAAACACACCAAACATTCCAGCACTGACAACATCAACAGTTCCCAGGTTTAAACACTTGCCGACAGCGAGCGTTGACCTCCTGCTCCTGCATGTGAAGATATAACCTCAAACCGGAGGAGCAGAGCACGCGACAGAAACACGAGCCGGCACAGTGCTGCGGACAGCAACTCACAGAAATGGGTCTGTGACAGTGGAGCCCCCGAAATCCAGCTTCTCCTTCAAAGAGTCAATAATAAATACACTTTTGGTTATTGAGAAACTCAGACAAGCACCTGAGATGATAAAGTATTTGTTTTTAAAAAACGGCGGTGTAACATTCACTCAGGTAGAGCCGGACGATTTGCTCTTTCCCATTTCGGACAATTGCTGGTGTTACAGTCGTATGAAAAGGGCTGAACTACTAGTCTACCAGGATTAATCCATTCATTGCAGGGTGGGGTCGGGAAGAGAGACTAAGTTTGACAACTACCCAACTTTCTTGAATCTAATAAAACCTTTTAATTTTACTGAACGGGAGTCTGGTTCGAATTCCAGTTTGCATGATCTCTGTGTGTTAACGTGTGTTTTCTCTCGGTACTCCAGCTCTTCCTACGGT
>NC_084960.1:4683563-4744770 GCF_949316205.1 Platichthys flesus
CCTCTCTCTCTGGATCTGTGAGCCTTTCAAAGACAGAGGAAAGTTTGTGTGTGGGTGAGGCCTGTTGAAGGTTGTGTTGTTTTCAAGGTTCCTGCTCTGCTTGCAGTCACATATTCTTTCAGATGCAGCGTGTGTTTGTGTGTGTTTGGTGTGTGTATGTGTGTGTGTGATGTGGGTGGGAATAGACACTAAGCTGCGAGGACTCACTGCGAGGACAAAAAATATATATCCCCATGTGAGCGGGCTGCTTTCTGAGGGTTTTGGTTTTAATTAGGTTGAGGTCGGGGATTCACTCTGGACCTGAACAACAAGCACCGTAAAGATCAGAGTAGAGGTGCACTCCAAATGTAGGGGCAACTGGTTGAAATGATGGCCCGAAATGATGGCCCCGATCTCCTACACCTGAAAGAGACTTCTCAGCTCACAAACTAGAACTAGGATGCAACAAGTTTATCTGACCCAGACACAGACATTGGATCATTAATGAAAGAGAATAATAGAAAGCCGGTGCTCATATCCATATCTCAATCTTTCATTGAGTTGTATGTGTCTTCGGATGCGTGTGTGTGTGGTGTCTCAGTGTGTGTTTGTACAATTACGTACACGGTTGAATTGTAAAGTACAAGTAACAAAACATGTCAATAGAGTACATCTTCTGAATTCCAAGTTTTCGCCTTTATTACGTTTGTTATGGGCTGAAAATAGGTTCATGCAAATAAATCACGTGTTCAGAAGCTACATTTAAACATATATAAGTAAACAATTGCAATATTAGTTTTAAAATATCAATCTCAACCTTTTGATGCCAACATGCAATATTCGCTGGTGACTGGTGCTGAGGTAAAGTTTGGTTTGGTTGCAGCATCTCCTCTAAATGCTATGCAGACCAATATCATACGAGGAAAACTATTACAATGGGTTTTACAGTAAATCATTAAACTCTCATTTGCACCGTTGACTTGTTTATGAGATAAAGAGGTAACAGGGAAAACAATTTTTTTTGCGATCGCGCCACAGATGAGCCGACTGCGACGATTCCTCAGAAGGTGACAGGAACAAAGTTGCTAATTAACTGGGGAGAAGTCTCCGGCTCGAATGGGTTTCTGGAACCTGGGTTTGTGCACGGCAGAGTCGCGACATCAGCCTGTGAATAAATGACACGTTCTCATTGAGACGAGTGAGCTGCCGAGACCCAGAGCTCGTTTCTCCTTTGTCTCTGTGCTTCACGAAACAGAGAGTTATAAAGAGCTGCAGCAAACAGACGTGACAGACAACAGCGGGAACAGGACTCCACTGAGAGTAGAATGAAATATAATACAGTATATAGACAGAGATATGTGCAGATGCTAATTCACACATGAGCACAGGCTCAACTGTGTCTGAGTTCATTGAGGGACACTTAAAGGAGAGAAAATAATGAGATCTTCAGGATAAGTTGTAAGATTATAAAAAGAAACTCATAATATTACCAGGATACAGTCATAATGTGAAGCTGTGTGACATTTAGAGGGGGGGTATCAGAAGATCAGCATGTCCCCTGCATTCAAATGATTCAGAGCATCTTGTTAAGTTATCCTTCAGTATAAGTTGCTCATCAGCAGCACATCATCATAGTGACTATTTAGCAGGGGTTTGTATTTTCTGATATTTTTTTGTATTAAGTTTTAAATATTTGGAGCCAGAAGAAGTTGAATTCTGTGAAGCAAACGTTCTCCTGAATTTTGTTTTGGTAATATTGTGACTGCAGTGCACAATTACAAATGGTGATGTTAAAAGTTTAGTGTTTTCTCTTGGCTACATCAGTCATCTTCCCTTTCAACACACACCGGGTTTGAATGCTAAATGAATTTCTTCAGCTGGCCTTGCTCTGCAGTGACAGCACTGCAATGCCATCTTTTGTGTGTGTGTGTGTGTGTGTGTGTGTGAGAGTTTCTGCAGACTGCAATAAATTACAGCTAGTGTACTGCAGGGGGGGGGGGGGGGCAGACCATAGTTCAATGAGGGAGCTTTTATTCTTCATCAATCGCTAACTGTGCTTAACAATCGTGTAGTTGTGTGTGTGTGTGTGTGTGTGTGTGTGTGTGTGTGTGTGTGAGTGTGTGTGTGTCATGCAGGATATTCACACATCCAACACATTCACACAGGGTAACATAATGTGTTCAATCAAATCCTTTATAAAGTTTGCCTTTATCTGTGTGTGTGTGTGTGTGTGTGTGTGTGTCCGTCAAGCCACTAACAGTGCCCCATCCTTTTTGTCAAGGCTGGACTGAACCAACATCTCAAATAAACACACACGATCAGACACACAAATGAAAGAGTGGTCACGTTGTAGCCCACACGCTCAGGCCAACACACTAATACACAAAAAAGCCACCTCACCGTGACTCTTCATCTTAACGTCTCAATGGACTATTCAAAAGTCAGAGATGTTGATTAATTCAAATCCCTTAATAACAAACACCGGTCTCTATTCATTCAGGAGATTCAAGCACAGACAGCCAGGGTCGGCCCTGCAGGCAGAGCGTGGGCTTTACCGCAGTGAGGAGAAGAAAGGATCTCTCCTCTCAAGGACGGCTTACCTAAGCGATCACAAAGTGATGGTTCACCTGGAGATGATGTCGAGAGGAAGTTCATTGTGAGGACGAAGAGTTGGTTTGTTGAGAAGTTGTGTTAAAAGTGGTATTTGGGGCAGTGTGCAGAGCGGAGTGTGGTACTGCTCAGTTATGACCCTCAAATTGTTAAATGAGATATTTGCATTTAATTCAATGGGCTCCAGCTCCTGTGTAGCTTTCAAAGGATAAGTGGTATGAAAGGATGGATGTATGACAAGATTGAAAACTCTACTTTAATGTAAATAGGTGCCAACCACCTGCATTTAGCCAGCAAGAGTTAAGCCTTACCCTAAAATAGGTCAAGAAGAGTGATACAAGTTTAAATGATAGAAAGAGGTATAAAATAAAATAATATCTAGGATTTCAGAGGAAATGAAGTCAAACCTAAATAGTGAAATAATCGTGTCAATTTATCAGAATGCTGTTTTAAAGCCATTCTCCACCCTTTCATCAATAAACTTCTAAATGATGAATTATTCCTAGTCATGTACATAAACATGCAAATAGGTTTAAGGCACTTTTACAGGAAGCAACTGAGACACTTTAAGGTTGAAGACAGAGGCGGTGGTCTAGTGGCAGAAACTTGGACTATGGGCAGAGAAGGTCTCTGGTTCGACTCCATGGAGAGACAACAAAAGACGAACCTGGATTGATCTTTCCAAAAATCCAAGAGGATTGTCCCTACCCTGTCTAGTGCCCCTGAGCAAGGCACCTTACTCACCTTAGAGGATACATTTACCTACCATTGCATGAGTGTGTCTATGCATGTCTGTGCATGTGTTTGGTATAAATAAACGTATCTTAACATCAACAAACTCTTCATTGTGACACTTCTTCCCTCATCGGCACCAGCTAAAATATTTTTCCTACTCAATGGTAAAACATAGTGTTTTAGAAAAATCCCTCACTAATAGGTGTGTCAGTTGAATTTCATTGTTTTTATAATGAACCCTAAATGTTTGTATCTCCTTAGATTTGTATTGCATGTTTACCTCTTACTTTTTCCTACTGGTGCTTCTTATTTTTCATTTCCCCTCTGCTGTGTTAATATGGCTGATTACCTCGCTGTGGGACTAATAACGGATGATCTTATCTTGTAGAGGAAGCCCAGGCAGCTCAATGTTAAGGTTACACTGCTGCGAGCTGCTCTGCGCAAAATACGACTTGTACAATTTCAATAATAAAATCAAAACACCTCCTCCTCTCCACAAACTCTTTCTCTATCTCTCTACCTCTGCTTCCCCTTCTGGATTCTCTCCCTCTCCTCCTCCTCTCTCAGGTGTTCAGCAGGTAAAAACCCCATTTCCCAGTTCCCCTCGGGGAGCGCTGACCTAACTGCCGGAGGTCCCCGGAGCCCCGGCTAACTCTGCAGACCCATTTGTCAACGTTGACCCTGAAACACTCCCTCTTTCTCCACCCGCCTCCATCCATCTTCCCTCCCTTCCTGTGCGTTCTCTCCTCCTCTGGTACTCCTGCTATTTTTAAATCCTCCCCACATGTCCTGCTGAACGCCCGTCCACCTAAAAAGGCAATAAAGCACAGAGGGCTGGATAAGATGGACAGAAATGGGGAGGATAAGGGAGCAAGACAAACAAAAAGATGCCAGAGAGAGACGGAGGACAGATATAGACGGAGGAGCTGAAGGGAACTGGAACACTTAAAAGAACATACTTTATTTAAGAGACTTTTAACAGCCATCGCTCCACTGTGTACATTATTCTTACAAGAAAAAGCTGTGGGTGACATAATACGTTTTAACAATGACTCAAATGAATGTGAGAAACATGAACCGTCTCTTTTTGGAAAATCTTTGAATTTTCATTATGTATTATAACTACATGAGCCTGATTCCCATTGGATTGTTCGTTGGCAATTTAAAGATATAAATATACTTAACCTTTAACATTTTTATACAAAATAATCTAAATGGGAGGCGTTTAGCATCCAATTACCTGATGAATGAAGAAAGATTGACACACCAATTGAAATTGATTATTTACATTTTTCTGAAGAAGTGGCCTCGTCACCTTGAGTAGCCGACTGATCTGAGGTGCTGGTAATAGGAGAGGCTGTGTACAGTAATTACAGTGGGGGGGGGGGGGGGGGCTGGGGATTTAATAGGATGTGCACAGGCTATTCTCAGTAAAAGCCTTATCGCTAATAACCACACACTATCAACTTAATTAAAGGCTGCTTCTTTAAAAGCCGCCTCAGCCTCTCTCAGGTTCTCCTCTGCCCTTTTATCTTTAACTCTCTGGTTTCTTCTAGTTGCGTCGTTCTCCGAGGAGAAAAGGTGTTGAGTCACTCTTCTGGCCCGTTCTCCTCCCCCCCCCCCCCCCCCACCTCTCCATCTTTGAAGTCAGCTGAATCCCATACAGCCGTACAATCTAAAGGCCAAGAGCTCACTGCGCCAGTTACATGATGTGACACGACACTTTAAGGACTACATATCAAGGGCCGCGCTGTTAAAAGAACCCAGAGTGCTGAGACAAGTTGCAAATGACCTGAAAACTATAAATAGTTCTCTCCCACAAAAAGAAAAGTAGCTCGCTCGCTGCGGAATTTAAATTGGGAAGACAAGAATGCAGAGGGACACATTTCAGAGCTGACGGAGGCTGCGTTACAAGCTTCTGCATAACGGTGTCCTGCAGAGTACTTACACGTCATGTCACTGTCACACTGACTTACAGCAAACTATGTCCCTTACATGTTCAAGTGCAAGATGCAGTGCATGTTTCATACTTTAACTGGACAAGGAAAGTGCTACTCAAACATTAGGGAACGACACGTTAAAACACAGAGGGATAGGAGCGTGAGCGGAGAGAACCCGGCTGCGCTGGTACTCTCAGTTTTCACAGGGTTGAAAGTTTGTCATGTTTGCGAAGGTGCAGCACTTGTGGCGGTCGGTCGACGGTCGCACAAAAGGATATTGTGGGTTTCCGGTCAGGCTCGACAAGGCCTCTAAAGTTGTCTTTCATGTTAATGGACACGAGGCAGCTTCCTCTCTTTTCTTCTCTTAACTGAAGTTTTGAGGGCAAAGTGCCGGCTGCATGGACGGAGAGAGCGTGGCGGTGAGGAGGAGAGGAGGAGAGGAGGAGAGGAGGAGAGGAGGAGGGTGACAAATAAACTGAGTGCCCCAATAAAACATGAATAATGCTGTTTTCCTGAGAGCCCCCCCGCGGTGCTCGCAGCTTGTTCGCTGCTTATCACACAGGGACGTACTTACAAGTCGCCCCTTTTTATTCCACCCATCCTCCCTCCCTCCATCCCTCCATCCCTCCATCCATCCATCCATCCATCCATCCATCCATCCATCGACTGTGCTACTTCGGAACAATTAAGGTTGACTTCATGCTCCACGGGGCTTTCCATCATAATGGAGAGACGAGTGAAACAAGGAAGAGGCTCGTCGGAGGGATATTTAATTCATGTCACTCTCACCGCCTGCATCGCTCCGCTCCCTGTCTTTTAGCACAGCTCACTGCCCCCAACATGGTGCAGTGCTGGGCTAGGCTACACTGCGCTAACGCTAAGAGAGAAACTCTGGTCCATTTTAATGGACTTGTGTTGCTATGCTGGAAGGATTCGACGCAGGCGAGAGGAGCAAACCAGCCCTGCTCTAACATGACTGTGCTCGTTCACTGAAAACACTGGACTAATGCGGCCACAGCCTTCTGCATGGCTGTGTGTGCATCGCATGTATATATATGATCATGTGTGTGTGTGTTTGTGTGTCCTCTTGAGAGCCAGAAATAGATATAGGACGCAAAGGAATGGGAGGAAAAAATATTTTTTTAAAGGCAGCGCCATTAAAGAAAAGGATCGCTGCGTCGCTTTGTTCTTGAAACCTAAAGCGGCGGACGGCATGGGACACAGCTTTGTTAAGTGCCTTGTGTGTGTGCATGTGCGTGTGTGTCTGTGTGCGTGTGCGTGTGCATGCACATGGAGAAAAAGGGGAGCGTGGGGTAAAGCTGTTGCCAGCTCCTTTCGACACGGCTTTGTTACAGGGGACAAAATCTCCCACCACAATCTTGAAACACTTAACATCGAACAAGATGGAAGGGGGGGGGGGGGGGCAGATAGACTTTCAAGATTAGATGAGAAATGTGGATGAGAGGTGGGAGAAGGATGGAGAAAAGAAAGCTTCAGGTGGAATGGACCTGGTTGGATGAAATAAAAAACACAGAACTCCGCAAAGACTCTGGTGTCTGGAAGATTTAAATAGGACGACATGCACTATAATAAAAACACCAAATGAAAGCTGATATGGTTTAGATATATTTTTTAATTCCCTTCGAAATATCCTTAAATCTTAAATTTGACCACCTCCTAAATCTTCCGATCATAGGGAACAATCACATTTTAAGTACAGTGATCGTCTGCTTTATCAGCCACCCATCGTTTACCCCCGGTGTCTCCAGCTCATCCAATTAGATCAAACTCAACTCAAGTGACTGACCTCCCAGCACAGAGGATTTTAATTGAAATCCCAAAGCGGCTCAGAAAGAGAAGACGGTGTTGTAGAGGAAATGAAAAAAAATACAGATAATTGCTGAAACACGCTGAATGAAATGCACCAATAACCACAGGACAAAGAAAGTTTGCTGCAGTGGAGCGAGAGAGAGAGAGAGAGAGAGAGAGAGAGATAGAGAGAGATGCTGAAATGTGAGGGCACATGATGCAACCTTTATCCACTCAGCATATCCAGCCTCATATCAGCTAATAACGAAGCTCCTGCATTAAAGGGTCCCAGGCTTCCCCCTATATTACCGATGCCGAGGCCTGAGCCCATAAACCGTCGAGCTGGCCCCATTCCCATGGCTGCCATTTTGAATTTACATCGCTCTCAAGTTTGGGAAACTCTCAAGTAGATTGTGTAGCATAAAACAAAATCTCACACAGCAACTAAATGTGCGAACACAGCAAGTGGATTAACAAGCCCGGCCAGCACAAACTACGGCTAAGTACTTGTAGCCGCAGTATGAGGAAGACGAGGAGGAAGTGCATTGTGACGCGTGTGCGACTCTAAGTGGTGTCGGAGTGTGAGTGGAGTCCTGAGTGGCAGAGAAGATGAGACGCAGAGGAACGAGTGGAAAAGACAATCATTCATGATAAAGAGGTAAATTCAACGACCTTTCGTGAAGTGTTGAATCCACAAGAGGGCAGTGAAGAGTTCCTTCACACATACAGACAGTGGAGGTTGTGTAAAGAACCAGTGATTGTTTGACCATGTACGAAGTAACCAGCTGCACTGCCCCCCCCTCGATTGCTGGAGGTACTGCTCCACTTGTGATCCCAGTAAACAAATCTCATTTAAAACCAATCTCTAATTTAACATCGCTTTAAGGCACTTCTCACTGTTGATTTAAAACTTTCTTAATCTTTGTAGGTTTGTTGCACTTTACTCAAACTAATTCTGCTATTTTGTTGTTTAGTGTTTTTCTAGAATATAACATGTGAAGATTTTAGTGGTAAGAAACCAAAATAATGGAAACACAAAGTAATGGACTTATGGACACACTCCCAGAGCTGTGAATATGGCAAAATACAAAGGGGTACACTCTTTATTTGATTCCTGCCACATGTGGTTTTAACACAGCCCCCACAGGACTTGATTTGGTGGGTCAAAGCAGTCATCAGCTTCTTAGTGGCTGCAGCTGCAGGCCGAGACAGGTGGTGACCTTTCAACCTTTATTATTAAAGAACTTTCTAAACTATCCATCCTGAACAAGCTGTTCATCTACACTCACCATCTGATTGTCAGTGTGTCTGAAGAAATACACTCTCATCCTTCAGATCAAAATCCCTCAGGCAAAGTCAGCTGCTATTTACCTGTGTGCATCTCTGGAGCTCGACAGCAGGAGGCAATCGTACAGTCTGAAGAATCCAGCTCTCACTCACGTCCCTGTCTCTCTGCCTCCACTGTAACCGTGACTGACAAGTCCTCCTGAAAGATGCTCCTGCTTAATAAGTAGCTGTCGCTCATAATGAAGCCGTTTGCAGCGCCTACCGGGAATTATGATCCAATGAGGTTCCACGGCTTAAAACCTGAGTGTAGACAATTTAATCAGACAATTTCACCGTTCAGAAAATGAGGGAATGTGTCTTTGAAGGCTTCACGCTGATGCAATTGCCTCGTGACACGAAGATGAGGAATGAAAAGACTTCCGCAGGCAGCAACCGCATGCCCGTGTTATCTGTATATTAGTCAGGCTTAAGCTGAGACGACAAAATTCTCTCCTCCAAAGCTGTGATCGCTGCGTTCTTCTCCACGTGCGTCTTCAGTCTCTCCGTCGCCGGGCTCATGTTATATTTACTGTGGGGTGTTTCTTTCGGCTTATGGCGGCTGACGAGAGTCAAGTCAAGCAGATCAGAAATTCAATTTGCTGCTGAGACACTCGGGTTAATCAACGAGAAACACATACAAAGATGGATGGACGGACCCGCCCCAGAACTGTGCACACACATTAGTCTGACAGTCACACACACACACACACATAAAATAAAAAGCACACAAGACAAACAGACAAGAGGATTACTCTGATGTTAGCGGGGCGGCTGTTTGTTTATCCTTGTAACGACAACACCGAGCGACGATGCTTCACACAAACACTTGCAGGTTGATAACAACACGTGGTCACAACAAAGAGTTTGAGTCGATGTTAACGCTACAGCTCGGGCGTTCAGTTTTTACAATGCCGACAATTGAGGAACCCACCGAGCACGGACACAACACTGCAGCTATTAAAAGATATGAATTCCGAAAAATGTGTGAACAATTAGGAACAACACTAAAAGCTCTCAAATCTCTCCATCTTTCCCTGTTGAGATCCTCTTCTGCGTGTATGGCATGTCTTTTTTATCCGGAGATGTTTTGAATTTGTTTTATTTAAATTATGCATCTGGTCCACTCTCAGTCTCTCGCTGTGAACACTCGCACATTCTCCCGACACTGTAACTGCAGGAAAGTATCTGACTCTGTCCCTCACACACTGCCCCTCCACGTGATTTCAGGAGAATGTCCGGAGTTCATGTCGGAAAGCAGCTCACTGCAGCATCTCTCAAAAAGAGGTTGATTCATTCAATGGAGGAAGACAAGGAGGACTGAGAAGTGGCAGAAAGATGAAAAGGGGAAGATGAAGTATGGAGATTAGAGACCAAAGTAAATGCCTCCATGAGTGTTACATCAAAATCAATTAACATCCTCATTTAGCCATCACATTATGCAGAGTTAGTCCTCTCATCTCGTCTCAAGCCTTTGTCAATTAATTTAAGAGTGGAGAAGATGCTCTGGATAGTCTGGGTCATAACTTTTACTTTCACTATGCCAGGGCGACCCATTCGTTGGGTTTTATTACTGAAAGTGGCTTTCACAGCTCATGGCCCGACTCGTCTACCTGGCCAGCAGCTGTCACTGTTAAGATGCTCTCTCTCTCTTTCTCTCTCTCTCTCTCCTCGTGTGTGTAATATGCAACTGTGAGTGTGTTGCTGCAAACTCAATAAACTGCTGCTGCTGCTGCTCCGGAGCCTGAAGCTGAGGCTCTCCTGAGGGAGGCAGAGCGGAGAGGAGGACTCACGAAGAGGAGGAGGAGGAAGAGGAGGAGGAGAAGAGGGGAAAAAGGGAGAAAGGGTTGGTTCAAGAGAATGGGAGGAACAGGGAGCGAGCGAGTGAAAGATACGCACAGTTTCCCTAAATGTTCGCTGCACAGATAAAAACTTTCTTTAACTTGAAATAAACGTCTTTCAGGAAAGTAAGAGAGAAGAGGAGGGGGGGGAACACAGTCGTAGAAAGAGCCAACAGCTCTATTTCCTCTAGTCCCACAGATTCATTCAAATCGATGCCCGTTGAGGAGTGAGAGGCCATTTCTCGTCTGAAAGACAGCTGCACGCCGCTATTGGAATAAAACACACACACACACACACAGAGGAAGTGCACACACACACAAACACACACAAGAACATTTTCATATGCACAGTGACATACAGGCACCAAGAAGCGTTACCATGGGAATTTGACTGAGGACAATCTTACCGAGTTAATAGGATATGTGACAACAAGCAAGTGATGTTATTATCGCTGTCTGGGCGCACACACACACACACACACACACACACACACACACACAAATTACCTTCATGGGCATGATATTGATAATCTACTTGCACATAAAAAGACACGTGTGCAGTACTGAGAGGGCTCATCCATATTTGTGCACAAAAACACACACACCCACACATCTGGAGCATTTCCTGAACAGAGGTGTGTAACAATGCAGCTGATGACACTCTCCTTAAACGAGTGTGATTTAAACCCAACAAAAACAAACACATCTTCACAGTAATTGGACAAACTCCCGAACAGTATCATGACGATATTCATTATCCAGTTCCTCTCTCTCTCTATCTGCTTCCACTCTGATTTGTTGTTTGACACGAGCCGGCAGCAACAAACATCAGAGTGTGTGTGTGTGTGTGTGTGTCTGAGTGTGTGTTTGTGTGTGTGTTTGTGTGTGTCTAATGATACCGCCTGGGGGGAGACAACAACAGGAATGGATGAATAATGCCCTTTGATCACAATAACACCACACACACACACACACATGCACACGCACACACAAAATTGCTACTACTATGTTAATGTTGGCACTAACACTGTATGTGCGTATCGCTGGTTTGATATTAAAATAAACTTTTACAGCCTCCAGTCACATGCCGCCATGACAGCTGCCTATACACACACACACACAGACACACACAAGATCAGAACACACTGGTAATTATCATGGGATCCATGGGCAAATGTCACCATTACGGGTCAATAGATTACACAAATACACTTGAATCACGATGATGTGTGTTTTTCTGTGTGAGTGTCGTTACTCTGTTAAACAAAGTTACAGTGGCTGATAGAGTGAAGCTCTAATGGGACCAGTGACACTTTCCTGCTGATAAGTGAATGTCCATCTGTCCCTCGATTTCCTCCACAACCACTCGTCTGGTCCATTTCAAACCCTGCTCGGTGTGTTTCTGAGAGCGGGGGGGGGGGGTGCAGTGTCCGCTGTAACGAGCAGCAGTCAAGACCCCCCCCCCCCCCCCGACTCTCACCACCGCCCAATCACACTGATGCATGGCCACCTTCTCATTTTTGGTTTTGACACGTTATGATTGACACCTGAGAATGACTTGCGTTTGTATCTGTGATGTTTTGGCTTCATTTCTGGACAGAAGACGAAACAGGGACGTGTCGACCATCTTTACAAGCTGACCAGAGATCAGTAAACAGGAGTAAGAGTGAAAAAGGTGCTGATCCTTCAACAGAATAGCACAACCAACTCAGTTCAACTCCTAACAACACTGATGGAGAGCTGCAGCATGAGACACTGAGCTGAGCTGACAGAGCTCCCCCACTGATACTTTATTCATCATCATCATCATCATCATGAAAACTGTTTCACTGCGCGCCACTGCACACCCATGGTTCAAGCTGAGTTGAAGATCTGGCCTCCTTCAGGGGAGCGACTCGCTGTCAATGGGGACAGGAGGATCCGGGGATCGAACCGACGACTTTATGAGAACCGAACCCACCTGATCAGGTTGGGTGAAAGGAATCAGATTCCAGGCCTAAAGGCATATTTACATATCTCCTCAGGCTTTGCTTTGATCACTAGTGTATATGAAATCCTCTTTCCACCAAGCGTCTGTTACAATATTCATTAATTTGTCTGAAATGCTGAATAATTAGGATTATTTTCTTTAAGTGGCTCAAGGGATATTTTTGTGTTTGTGTTACACACACACAAACACACACCTGCACTCGTGAGAAGCATTAAAGAGCATCATAATATTTTCTCTTTGAACACACTTCTGTTTTCCTTCAGAAGCAAATTGTTTGTTTTACTGCAGAAGGCAAAACAGAGAAGGATGTCTCCCCTCACTGTTGTTAACACATCTGGAGAATTCACAGCACGATTGTTTTCATGAGGCTCTCAGGCAGGGGGGGGGGGGGGGGGGGGGGGGTATTGACGTGTCCAGTCCGATCAGCGCAGATGTTTCTCCGAGACGTGAGAAATACAGATCGAGTGGCACTCGTGACCAACGTGATCCAGTTGCCATTACTGACCTCGGAGAAAGTCAATCACCATCTAGAGTGACAATTACGTGGAGCCAATCAACAAGCCTCGTCACCCCACACACACACCAACACACTCAAACACAATCACACACACACAATTACACCAGGTGAGGGAATGAGACAGCGCAGGCCTTTTAAAGTTGATGAAGGGAAGGAAAGAGAGGAGAAAAGAATGAAGGTGCAAAGGTGAGAAAAATGAGCAATGAAAACAAAATAATAACTTCTTCCCTGTGAGTTTTAAGGAGCTGCCTGCCTGGTTCCTTCGAGCTGAATCGCTTAGAATGCAGCCGGAGAAGACTTCTTTTCTTTCCTTAATCAATAATGTATTCTTCTCAATACAGGCGAGCGATGCATTATTCAACAAAGCTGAGAGATGTATGGGAGGGACTAACGCAGGCAGATCCTGCGACATTTACCTAATTAATGAATGAAAGACAGGAGGAGGATGGAGGGACGGGTGGGGGGACAGCGCAAGAAGATAGGTAAGAAACTAACAAGAGAGAGTGAGAGAGGAGAGGAGGTTCTTGTTCAGAACGGGGAGGCTCTCGGATAGATTTCTACAAAGGTTCACGTGGAACCGGCTTTGAGTGGAAGTCATCAGCATCGAGAGATTTAGCCTCCAAAGTGACAGGCAAGAGAAACACACACACACACACACACACACACACACACACACACAAAAACACACAGTGCACACAACAGCATTAAAGTATATATATGGGATGTTTCACACACGTCTATGCACACACACACACAAGTGTGAAGGCTTTATCGTGAATAGACAAACACACTGAGGGTCTTACAAGGCGTAATCATTGGAGGCGAAGCTTCTCCCCATATTTCACATGAGGATTAGTGCAAATCTGCATTGAACAGGGCGGCAGAGAGACCGTGCTGCGAACACTTCAGAGGGTAACTATATAAACCTTAACCTACAGAGGGTGAGGAGTTATATCAACTTTAAAAAGGAGCATAAAAGCACTGGGTATAGAATACAGCAGATTGCTAGAAAAATCCTTGTTTTGGATGGAAATGCATTAAAACTGTTTTTAAGTGAGATTTTATATACTCGACACCATCAAAGCTGCTTTTTAATCAAATGAACAAGAACATAAACAGTTAAGCTTACAGAAAAAGTTTAAATGGTGATGGAAAAAAAAACAACTGAAGGATCCAGTGCAAAAAGATCAGTTCTTGCAATTAATCATTAACAGAAAAATGGTCTGCAGCAATTCTTAGAATTGATTAATTATTTATCCAGCAAAAACATTAGTCACTTTAATGATTTGTTTTGTTTTCCAGACACAAAGAGCAACCTGAGGCCAGAATGATTTATTGTGCATTAATATTCATTGATAATATATAAATAGTCAGATGCAGCCCGAATAACAACTTAAAAAGGTGATATTTCCTCCACTTAAATTACTAATTAGTGTTTTGTAAAGATTCTTAATCTCAAAATAATTCAGATTTTGCTCAATCTCGGTAAAGTCACACTTTTACCTCCAGATATCCAACTTGAACTTAAATGTACGACTGGTGTAAACAAACATGACATTCCTCAGGCAAGTCTCCAGATATGCAAAACCTCGACAGTGTTTTAAGATTACAATTTTTGGGGAATCCATCTCATGCACGTCGTGAAAATGACTTCACACACACATTTGGCCCAAATGGCTCTGAGTGTATTTCTGAGCCTGCAGAGTTTGTGAGTGAAAAGGAGAGACACACACTTCAGCGCGTGGTTAGAAGCCAGCAGATAAAGACAGAGAACATGTGGAGGAAGAAGGAAAAAAGGGAGAAAGAAATCAAAGACGAAGGCAAAGTGTTGGGTCGAGCCCTTTAAAGAGAATTATTTTCTGAGGAAACACTCCTGCTGTCCAGAAGATGAATCACTGCTGTTTCAATGACACTCACTGACAGGGGGTATGAGGAGGGTGTGTGCGTGTGGGGGTGCGTGTGTGCGTTGAAATTGGGGGTGTGTGGCAGGTGCCAATCAGGACATTCTGTAATTCCCCAGCACTCAGCCTTCGCCTGAGCTCGAACAGAGGTATTATCCCTCACCCTCTTTCCTTTCACCATTTCTCTGCTTCCCCATCTCCACATTTTCCATTCCAACACTCTCCTCCTCCCATCTCCTCCTCCCAACACCTACCACCTTCTCTCCTTCCTTCCTCATCCTCCATGAAACGTTGCCACACGTTGCATGTGCGTGTAAACAAGTGTGATCATGAATGCAAAGTTCCAAACCGATCTCTACTCTGAAAGTTGTCAGGGTCAGGTTTGGTTGGAAATCAGGAGATTGCTTTGAGGCATTAAACAGGGAGAAGGATGCTTCTCCTCCAGTGTGACTGGAGCTCAAGGTTTTCTTGCACTCACAGATCTTAGAGAAAGAAAATGTTCTGCAGGAGAAGAGGAACAAGGACAAGCACTACCTTTGACAAAAGAGAAAACAGATAACTCAGCCTTGCCATTGTTTCAATTGTGCACACCAAATAATCGACGATGACATTGACGGTTCTGTATTCTCTCTGTGGAGCATCTTTACGGCTCGTCCTGCTCACACGGTGTCTGCTAAGCCTCCTTTGATCTTCTGGACAAATAACACAGATAAGAACATCCTCGTTGTGAGCGCGACGACTCCCGGGAGCCGAGCGCCGCCTCGCGAATCCACACCGTCACGAGCCGTTCATCTCCTGCCATGGAAAGTTCAAAGTGATTGGCAGACGAGGGGGCATCCCCTATTCAAGTGTGAGACCCTGTCACAGATCAGCCACCTACATCTGAGGGAATCCTGCACAATGAGAGGCTCCTGTAGCTCACACGCACAAACACCTCCTACTCGCTCACCGCCCGTCCTCTTTAGTCATCCCTTCTTCTTCCCTTTCAACCTCACTGCGGATGCTTACCCTCCTACTCCACTCTTCTTCCCCCACATCGTCTCCTTTCCACCAATGCCCTCCCACTTCCTCCCTCTGTTTTCATTGTCTAGAGTTAAGCCGCACCACTATCTGTGAGGGGCAGCTAGCAGACAAGGCCCCCCCCACGCTATGTTAGAATTACAGGATGGTATAACCCTCTGGCAGTCTGTCTGGAGCAGCAACAGCCTGATATGTAAAAGCTGACAAGTGAGGGTCTGATTTTCTCGGTTCAGCAAAGTTACACAGACAGAACTATCAGCAAACCGCTCGCAACCACAGCAATTCATCAATCATACCTGTATTCATGCACAAATCATCCATCCACCCAATATTCTCCTCTCACTCCTCCGTACCTTATCAGCCATGATCATGGACGACCCTCCGTGGATGCCGAGGATGGGTATGAGCGCCTGCGTGGAAATAAAATCCAAAATCTGGGCGATGGCCTCCTGGTCGGTGCCATCCCCAAACACCACCCCGTGCATCTTGGTCCCGGACATCAGGTCGCACATGTGAGTGATGATGCTCTTCGGGTCGGTCTCGTTGACCAGCAGTGTGACCACATTGACGTCAATGGGGTCCTCCTTGCTCCACAGCGCCCGGATGTCCCTCTCGGAGATGTAGCGCGTGCGTCCCAGGATCACCGCAATGTTCAGGACCGGCACTTTGTCCGAGGCGCCGCCAGTCCGCTGCTTCTGGGCCACCACAGGGTCGGCGAACAGGGTCACCACCACCAGGAGGGCCAAGAAGAGCAGCGCGCTGTTCCTACCACTGCTGCTGCTCCAGCTGCTGCTCCTTCTACTCCTCCTCTTACTCCTTTTGCTGCTGAGGGACATTCTGCCAAACCACTTCATCCCCTGCACGGAGAGAGCATGAGGAGGAACAGAGCAGATGAAGACAGATCAAAAGGAGATGGGGTGAAGGGAGAGAGTAGCGTGAAAAAGAAGATGGCAGGGGAGAGAAAGACAGGAGAGATAAATTGTTAATGCACAATTCTTTCAGCCGAACAAATTCAGGTGGCATCTTTCTTTTTTATTCACCTCCTTCTCAGCAGCGTTATTAGACATATAAACCATGCGGGGAGGGAGACGGCCTTGAGAGGAATTTGCGGAGGGGTGAGAGAAAGAAAAGATGACTAACAAGTATATTCTTTATGGTCACGACAGCCAAGATCAGGAGCAAGCTGTGCTATTTGGAAGAGGCAGGCAGAGATTTGCACAGTTTATAAATGTAATGTCTTAACACTCCACCTTCAGGAGGGATTGACGCACAACCAGTTAGGAGGAAGCCGGAGATACAGAAATAGAGAAGCTGTGCTGAGCAGTTTTGTACTTTGGAGGACAACATAGTTATTTCTTTATTATAATGTGTGTCTCACCACATGGAAAAGGGTTTTTTTTGGGCTCTTTCATACAAATGAGGGCTTTTAATCTGTCTGTTGCTTGGGACAAAACTCTGGTACAGATTAATGGTTCCCAGGTGACATCTCCTAGTTGACGTCCCCATTAGTGTCACAATATGTGGTTTGGAATGAAATGTCTCAACAGCCATTGGATGGATTACCATGACATTTCACATTCATGTCCCACTCCGGCTCCCATTAGTATCTGCAATACCTTTAATGATCCCTTCGCTATTCATGAAGCGCCACCATCAAGTTAAAATTATACTCCGTCCGGTACTTTCGCTCACGGACGACTTCCGTGCACAGCTAATGACACCATCAGTGTGTTGTCCCTGTTTGTTTAATGCAGCTTAGAGAACGTTTGCATGTGAGCGACAGAAGTGAGACGGCAAGGTTAGCCAGAGAATTAGCATCGAGGGCAATGGCCAATATTTTGGGCCTTGTTGAGATATTACTTTGGATGTGTTTCAGGTACAGACCACTTTGAGCAAAGCCCCTAAAATCGTGTCTCTTGCCTGTGGATTCTGCACATTGACACACAGGGTTTAATTTAATATATAACCAACATTTCAAAAGGTGGAGAAACCACTCACAGCTTTATAGCAGGATTCAAAAGGATGACTCAAACACTGTCCTCGCTGCACAGAACCTACTCTTATAGATTCACTCGTGGGGTCACCATAAAAAAAACTGTAGAAAAGTAGAAAAACTTTACAGTCTGACAACTGCATAGATAGAACTGTAAAGTTTGATAAATTGCCTGACATGAGGGACACCATGTAGTAAACACAACCCTATTGGAAATGTATGGTAAGTTTTGTCAAATACAAAATCTCTGCCCATCCGTTGAGGAGCTGTGATGTAACTAGGGAATAAATCAATAAATCAGGTTCAGGTGGGACACACCTGCTGATGCTGGGTCGAGCGTATCCTCACCTGACATTTACTAGATTCTTCTATAGATGATTCAATTCAAAGAAGTGGAGACACAACGGTCAAATGCACAAGAGTTCCATTCGTCTCCCTGGAGGTAAGTGAGTTACAAATTACATAAAGGCTGAAAAGGACAGACTAATATAAGTCAGAGGGCTATAAATAGCTTGGGATGCCAGCTAGTGTTCTCTTGTGTGTTTTTTTTTTGAAGTAGCACTTCAGGCCCCGGACAGGGAGGCAGAAGGTGGGGGAGGGGGGAGGTGAGGAGTGGGAGTCTCTCAGTTGAAAGAACCGTTTGAGCGTGTGTGTGCGTGAGAACGTGTCCATGAAAGTGAGAGTCAGGTGAGATCGTGACAGTGGTTGTTCTGCAGGAGAGCAAGGGGCCATCCTCACAGCACAATCTCCACATCACGACAAGAGGCAACACTCGCCGGCCTCACAACCTAATGCTCAGACAGCATGAAACACTGAGTGAGAGCGTGTGTGTTGGTTTACCATCATGTGTCGGACATATGAGCAGGTGTGCCCGACATCAGAGCGTGAGCGGGATCAGAAAGGCACGAAGCATACGGTCGCATAATGCGTCAGTGGGCACCGGTGAAGATTTATGGATTCACCGACAGGACAGCATGTGTTTCTGTGTCGCCGCAGAGCCGCTAAGCGCATGATTGATTCCCAGGAGCTGTCGATTATCATGTCACAGTTGGAGACGGAGCAGATTTAAGCACAGGATCATAAGACACTTGTCTCATTTACAAAGCGCCCCTACCTATTAACATAATCGACAAAACAACACAGCAGGACGTCCACTTGTTGCCAGTCGACGTATTCACCACAGATCTAATAGCCGCCGTGGACGTGCTGCGGTTTCACTCCTGCTTCTTTGTCAGTTTGTCTGTTGGTGAATGAGATTTCTGAAAAAGTATTCGGGATTTAGATCAGATGTGGTTGATGATAAAAAAAGATAGTTTCTGGTGCAAATGTAGACTCTTCAATTTGTTTTAATTGCATGGTTTTTAACTTTATTGTTTTGATGTTGTGCATTTACTTTAATAACAATATAATAATTGAATACCAATAAAATCACTCATATTTCTACCTTTCTGCATTGGTATATATATATATGGATTTACTGTTATAAAATGAATAAATCCTAAAATATCTCATTTTGACCTGTGGCACATCTGTGACTTCAAGTTTTAGTCTCCATGCAGGTTTTAGTGTGAAGCACCACTGACCAGCTGAGCAGCTGTGGCTCAGGAGAAGGGATCGTTAATATACAAGAAAGTCAGGGGTTTGATTTCCGGCACTCCCAGTGCACATGCAAGATACAGAGGCCCCTAATTGTGCCTGATGGCTGTTCAGTGAGCAAGTGAAGGGTGTGTGATGGAAAATATGCTGAATGAGTAAATGTGACCTGAAGTGTAAAACACTTGTAGTGGTCATCAAATCTAGGAGAGTGCTAAATGAATCAAATTTACCTGATTTCTAGGTATTAATTGAATATATATTGAAGTATAAATTAACATGAGAATATGTTTTGCTATGTAATGTATGTAAAGACAATTAAATAAGGCGTAAATCGTTTTCCAGCCACTGAGAAACGAGGGAACCTTGCAGCTGCATTGTCTCCCTTTCTAAAGCCTGATGACGGCTTTTAGATCATTTCCAGCAGCATTTGTCATAACCTGCGCTTCTGTAATGAAATCGAGACCCCGGTGGAAGACTCTATTGTTGAGTTGAATAATGCACGTGGGCTCAATGTGTCATCCAGTGTTTAACGCGAGCACAGGACTGCTTGTCCCCCCCAACCCTCGTCTGCCCAACGGAGCATAAACACAGTTAGACCTGAGGAGGAATCATCCAGCTCCTGGTCCATTCACTGCAGAGGGAGCGAGCGCACCGACGCCTAATGGATTCCTATTGTCGACATCAAGAAGTCCACGTCTTCCTTTCCCCCAAAAAGCTGTAGGATTACACGAAGACTTGCACTGACAGATTATGAATCATTTAATTCTACAGGGCGGCTTTTTCTCAGCCGGGAAATGAAAAGAAAGAAATATTCACCAAATTTTCTATAAATACAGCATTTCATCGTGAAGTGACTGAAGCTAGCCTGCTTCACACCTTCACACTGACAGGAGATATCTCGGTATAACAACAGTTTATTGTAATGCTTCCCTTACATTTACAAACTGGTCCATGGATTCAAACCAGCAGCTGTACAAGGCGCAGCTAAGCCCACTGAACAGTTCTGGTTCCCCTGTGAGATCTTGCACAACCTCCAGTTGAAAGGACGTCATTATTACAGACTGTGTAGCAGCATGGCATCATGGGAGTCGGGGTTAGGGAGTTGTTTTATTCACGCTGTGCAGCAAACGCCAATAATCCTGAACCAATGGGACCAATTCTAAACAGCTGGGTGCCTAGATGTGTGTTTTTCCTTCAACGTGCGTTGCTCAAGCCGAAATTAAATGTTTGAATACCTTGAATGAAATTAGAGATTATTTTAGGATAATACGAGTACACAAGTATTATTACACGTTATATTTATATTATGAAGATGTATAATTTTAGAAAATCTTGTCAGAGGACCTGAGAAAGACATTTTCCAGACTGTTTGGAAACCAAGTCTTTGCAAACTTTATGATAAAGTTACACAACTTATGTACCAAACACACACGATAGCCACCGGGAAATGTTCCTATGGATCTCTCAACTATTTTCATGAATAAAAACCAGGCGTGACAGAAAACTCCTACAGTCCGTTTCAGGGAAGGTTTCTCAGTTTTATTAAAATAGTCCAACTGGTACCAATTTGGCATTTATGGTCTTTATAGTAACAGGAGAGTCCAGTGTTGACAAGCTTATCTCTCAGTTCCAACGAGTGATGTGGAAATCTGACTAACAAAAGAGTGGTGGGGTGGGGGGGAGTTTTCTTTCCTTGTCTCAACTCTGCAGCATCACAAGGGGATTTCAGGGAGAGGAGGATGCTGGAGTGGGGGGGAAATGCACAGAAGAGGAGGAGGAAGACGGAGGGAAGAAAGGGATATTTGGGGAGAGAGATGCAGACATTGGAGAGAGAGAGAGAGAGAGAGAGAGAGAGAGAGAGAGAGAGGGAGTGAGAATCTCCAGGCCAAATCGGATTGGGGCAGTTTGTCGTCACACAAAAAGGCTCCCGCTTCCTGGCACCACAACAGTAAATGATATTTGGCAGGCACATCCATACTACTGGCTATCGTTCACACACACGCACACACACATACACACACACTTGTATTTCCTCACACAAGGCACAACGTACAAATACTCTGCATATCTACTCTACAGTCTAGAAAACAGTCAGAAACTGAAACACTGTATATTCACTGAAACTTTGCACACGGGGGGGTTTTCTCTCCATGACGTCAGAGGACTTGACGGAGGCCTCCAACGGTAAATCTTTGAGTGCAAAAGAAATACATGTCCCCATAATGTGGCTGAGTAAACAGATGTAGGTCCCCACAATATGAATATTCAAGTTTTGGAGCCTAAGTGTGTTTATACAACAGTCACACACACACACACACACACACACACACACTCTCCGGCACTGAAATCTCTCTTGCTGTAACCATTACCACGATTCCCACGAGGCCTCGCTGCCACAAAGCCCACGTTTCTGGTCCGCACACAACTAGGTTTCACACGCATCAATAATTCAGCTGCATTATCTTTACATGATGATTAATACGATTGCATTTGCTGCTGTGGTCGCATTCCCTCTTCCTTCTATCTTCCCTAAATGGCATTAAAATTAGATTTGCGTAGCGTACACACTCTATGGATATGATTTATTCAAAGAGTCGGTTTGATACTGAGGATGATAAGTGTGTTTTACTATGCCACGGCCCAGCGGACACGCGTGTGTGTGTCTGTGTGCATTCTCTCTTGTTTGTTGAAGACTGACCTTAATGTTGTAATGTTTTGTTTTTTTTCTTCCCTATCTCACATCAGCTCTGAAGTCATTTATCGCCCCCTTATCTATTCACTTATCTGTCCATCCCTCCCTTCATCCTTGATGGGAATGATGGTCATCCGACCATCATTCCTCCATCTTCAGCCGCTGTCTCTCGTACATTTCATACAGTATTTGTGAGTTTATTGTCCGTTTTTTAGCAGCATTACACAAAATCTACCGAACTGATTTACCACAAAACCTGGTGGAAGGATGGGGTGGGGGGAGGGGGGTGTTCAGGGGAGGAAATACAACGTTTTGGGGTGAATCCAGGAATTTATTTTTTACTTTCTTCAACATTGTGAGATGCTTGCTTTTTACATTTTCACAGATTTCTTACGACATAAAAATTATTGAACGTGTGAAATTTGCTGCAGCTCGATTGATTTTACGGGGACTGTTGGGCCGCAGACAGAGGAATACACTCTACTGAATAGTTTTCTGCTTATTTCCAACTCCATTCTCCTCTACTGTCCTTAAATTTACACAATCATCCACTAGAATCCAGAACAAACCACAAATTTAGAGCCCATGACATGTATTTTGTATTTCGGTGGCTTGACGGAGCCATTTTATAAGAAGCCCGCTTTGTTCTTGAAGCAGCTTCTAATGAGGGGAAGTGATTGAGCTGAAGACAAAGAGTCGCTGCTGGCTGTGCACCTGGTGAGAGGCGACGGTAACTGGGAACCAACAAGAGACTTCCTGGAAATGTGCGTGTGTGTGTGTATGTAGCTCCACATATCATCAAACCCACCTCCCCTCCAAGACCAAAGAAATGCTGAGGCCCAATGTTTTTTTCTTTCTCTTACGTAATCCCATCTCCAAGCATCACTCTCAGGTCTGCGTCTCTGCATCAGCAGAATCCAAACAATCATTTCCTTCCACACTCGTCTCATCTTCACATCCTCCTCTTCCTCAACAGAACTCTGCAGGGGATGAATTTGCTCGAACGCCGTCCTTAGGGTTTCAAACTTCCTCCAACACTTTCTCTCTTCCTGCCCAATTACACAAAAGACTGTTTCCTCTAAAAATCGAAATGAATGGAGCCGTTTTTCTACGCTTAATCGTCTGGCTGAACCCCCCCCCCCCCCCCCGTCTTCTTTCTCCTTTTCCCCGATTCTTTTTTCTCTCTCGACTAATTTCCCTCCCCATAGTTCTAAAGGTTTTATTCCGATTTGTAAGAATGCAGATGTTCTGCAGAAGTTAGGACGTCTTGCTAACAACGAGTCGAACGATTAGAAGAAGCAGATACACCAGGTTTTAAAAGAGCAACGTAATATTTTTAATTACATTCTTTTTTCTTTGTTAGTTATTCAACAGAAGTAATGACAGATGCCTCGGCTGAGCATAACAAAAAACTACCTATATACCCCCGGAACAAAATGTAAAATCACTAACGACCTTTTTCAGAGACCGATAATCCGAGTGCAAATCTGAAGCACTGCATTAAAAGTGAGTGTGGCTGCAGAGTCACGCCGAGTGAAACACAGCCGTCAAAACTAGTTGCACTGAAGTCTGACAAAATGTTCATCAGGGGGTGGAGGGATTTGAACAACGGGGGCATTTACAGGAAGCAGGAAGGGTCTCACAAAAGAGGCCATGTGGAGCCATCGTGTTATGTTGGATTCTTCCTCTTTTGAAGCTTGACCCTCTGGGAATGAAAGCCGGGAATATCTTTGCGTCCACTGCTTCGGTTTTGACACATACTCCCCAACTTCACCCTGTGAGTAACCCCCCCCCCACTCGTCTCTTCTGACAGTTGTCTCCTCTGTCACCTCACTTCTCTCCATTTTCTCCCGGCCGTTCCCTGATTCACTCCCTTTCCCTCTCTCTCTCTCCCAGGCCCCAGCCATCTGGTCCGTGTGCCCTGACATGTGCATGAGCGCCCACGAGAAGCCCAGTGGAAGTAATCGTCTGTTACCACTCAGGCTTCAACATGTTGTCTGCCCACTGCACATACCTCTTTAGCTCCCTACAAATCCACTGTGTGTGTGTGTGTGTGTCTGTGTGTGTGAGACAGACAAAGACAGAAGTGAGGTCACTACTGTTCTCTTATATAAAAGGATGTGATCAGCGCTCACTCTTTGCACCTGATGCCTGATACACACCTCTCCCTGTGTGCTGCATCGAGTCTCCTCCCTCCTTTAGTTACTTTCTTTTCATCCCATTTGTGGGAGTGAGTTCCAGCTTCATTTGCATGGAGGAGGCCGCTATCAGACCCTCTTTATGAAATTTTGAATTTTGCTCTATTACCAAACAGCGATACCGTATAAAAGAATAATAATGGCTGAAGAAAAAGAAAGTGATTGCAGTGCATTAAGCGGCGATGTGATTAGAATACAAAGAAGTAGTTATTCAGAGTTATTTGATATTGGTTTGGAAGTTTGTTTGGCCGTTAGACGGCAAACCCAGCTTCTTCTAGACCTGCAGCGATTGTGAGTGTGCAGCCAACAGGAAAGGAATCTTCCATCTGACGGCTGGAGTCAGAGGTGATTTCAGGTTTTTATTCAGCCATGAACGATGCTGATGAATCTGAAACACCGGAGCAATCTGTCCTGTCCTCTGTGACCATTTGAATTTGGGTTTTTTTTTTTTAGAAGAAGAAGAACTTCAGGGCTTCCATCTCCTATAATACTGCTTTCATCTATATGTAAATAAAGGCGTATTAATAAAAAAAATCAATCACATTCATTCACAGTCTCTGTTCACACTCTTCCAGTCTTTCATCCTCTCATTCTCACAGTTTCTCTCTACAGCCGTCTGTCCTGTCTGTGCCTCTGACGTATGATTGGCAATAATACTTCAAAATCATACACTGGCTATCACACACACACACACACACACACACACACACACACACAAGCTGATGCTGAACAGTAAAAGCAAGGTAACCATAAGGCAGAATGATCCGGGCCTCGATCTACATGGGGGGAGGTGGTGGGTTAATACATTATTTCCTTTTGCTGTCATACAAAAATGGATTGCCCTTCCATGGGCTGAGTCTGACGCCATAACACAGAGAGAGAGAGAGAGAGAGAGAGAGAGAGAGAGAGAGAGAGAGAGAGAGAGAGAGAGAGAGAGAGAGAGAGAGAGAGCTTCTCTGTGATAGGAAAACTGCGCTTCAACAACGTGACTGAGTCCTGAGAACAGGAGAGAGAAAGAGAAAGGGAGAGGGAGGGAGGGAGAGAGTGAGCGAGGGAGATGGTGTAAATTCATTTGGATTTCCTCATTAGGTTCAATGGAGCCAACACAATACAAGTGCGACCCCTACTGGTACAACGTGGGCCTGACTCGTCCACTCGTGGCCGAGACGCTCCTTGTACAGGGAGAATTAGATATTTTTGGGGGGGTCTTTTTTTAGGACAAAGTCTTTGTTCACTTTCTGTCAGCGGAGTCAGACGCAGCGATTTGCCTCCCCCCCACCAAAATAAAAAAACCGCACCGCAACAAAGAGAACGCGCACAGAGAGATCTGTCTAACGCAACGCTAAGCGCACGTCCTGGAATGGGATGGAGAGGAGCTGGAAGTTGTGCCAGCGCACCGGCGCGACCACAAAAAAAACCCGCAATGTGCGACCCAACCTCTGGATAACATCAGCAGAATCCGCATCCCTTATTCATGCGGTTTGGCTCTGCGTTAGCTCCGTTTATTTGGGGTGAACCCGGGATCGCTGTAAATTTGGTGGCTGCTCGGTGCATATGCCACAAATCTGCGTCTTCCACCTGTGCGGCCAGTTTATGCGCGTAAACGCGAATGAACGTGCAGAAGGAGATGAACGCGTAAAAAGCTCGATCGTGCAGCCGGAGAGATGTTGGGTACAGATGCGCTTTGAAGCAGCCTGCGCGCTGCTCACTGCGCCAGCTCCACGTCCTGAGCTAAACCACCACACTCGACACGAGGGAGGAGAAGATCTTTATTCTCCCAGTGTCTGCCCTGGCGTCTTTAAAATCCCACTTTGGTGTTTCAGGGACCGCTGTGCTCTCTATGGTGCGGGTGCCGCACTTTGGATGGAGGGACGCCTGTGAGGTCTACACCCGCCTGCTGGTGGAGGGAATGAAGAGGGGGTGAGGGGGTGGGGGGGAAGAGAAAGAGACGTGCACGATCCTCCCCGAAAAAAAACAAAATGCAGAGGAGGGGAAAGAAAACACAACAAAGTACTTACAGCATCTCCCTTCCTAAGAGCTCCAAAACAGTGGTGCGAGATGACATTGCAACAGCCCCCTCGCTCCTCTGAGAAGCAGCCTCAGCCGGTGAGCACTCTCACTAACCCTGCACAACAGGAGGAAGATCAAAAATACAAAATCAAAAAAAAAAAAAAATCACCGGATCTCAGGCAGTGAATTATTCCCACCGAGTCCGGGAGCACTGCGTGGAATCCCCCGGTTTCTCACTTCACGGAGCGAATAGTACAAAAATCACTGATGTTGTAATCCAGTCTTCAGTGTGCGTGTGTGTGCGTCTATACCGCGGATTCTCCACTGCAAGATGTGCTGGCCCCGCGCATCGTGGGGGGGTGGGGGGAGCGTGGGGGGGGTGGGGGTTCGTAGCTGCCTCTGTGTGATCACAGCTCCCGGTATCCCGTTATTCCTGTCCCGGGCGAGGAGGGGAGCGCACGAGGGGAGGGAAGAGGCAGGCGAGCGGCCGCCGGACGCACACACGGACGCACATTGACCACCACAGAAGAAGCTCCGGCTGCCTGCAAAGCGTGCATGGGACCCGCTGATCCCCCCTCTCCCTCTCTCTCTCTCTCTCTCTCTCTCTCTCTCTCGTCGTGCACGTGTATGTGTGAGACAGTGTATGGAGGGGGGGGGGTGGCTGAATGAGCACGCGTGCGTGTGGTTTCGCGTTTTGTCTATGCCTGCGCGCTCCTGCAGAGGCACGGGCAAACTGGATGGAGACTGTCGGTGCGTCGGTCGGTCTGTCTCCCCCCCCCCCCCTCCTCCTCCTCTCCTCTGCGCTAAAGCTCCTGGAGGAAGTGGCTCAGTCAAACACGCACTCGTTCAGCCGGAGTTGAGCTGAAAATCACCAGGCAACATTTTGATTTGTCCCTATGTGGCTTCCTCTCTCTCTCTCTCTCTCTCTCTCTCTCTCTCTCTCTCTCTCTCTCTCTCTCTCTCTCCATCCATCCCTCAATCCCTCCATCCATTTCCTTCATGCCATTTGAGGTTTTTTACATCAGTCCATCCGGAAAACTGGAGCACAGCAGATACATATACGGCTCCATAAAATATACACCAACTAGTGGTGCAAAAGCAAATACATTATTGATAGGAAATGGAAGTCAATTGCTCTGCCTTCACCTGTGCGGGCGCGCGCACACGCACACGCTCACACAAACATACACTGGTGCGCAACCAGCGGTGAACGTCCATGAGATGTGCACACCTGGATTTGCTGGAGACGCATTCAGTCCATGTTCCACTGCGCCGCCGCTGGAACTCCGTCCCTGTTAAAATATTAAACTCATCTTCTCCGCCACCCCCCCCACCACCACGCCACGCTGGATCATCTGCAACAGGACATGCTTCACCTGCAGATTTCCACCGGCTCTTCCGGGGAAAGTCCACACCAACAGTTGAAGTTGGCCATGCAGGTGGAGGGGCGCGCGGCTCCGACGGGGTCCGACCAGGAAACAGGACCCACAGTTCTGGTTCCTCTGTGACGCTGGACTGAAGTTTGTGTTGCATTTGGAAGAGTTTAAAAACAAGGAAACAGATATTTAAATGATAGTCCTGACAAATAACAAGAAAATGCTGGATCAAGCTCTGACCAATTTAAATCCTATGTTCACAGTATACCTGTGTTGTTGTTGCTGCATGGGGACTAATTTGATTAATCATTCACAGGGGCCCATCCAAGCCAACTTTTCCGATATACCCCTTTTTTTTTTGCAAACGCCCCTGCTAAAGTCATTCCATTGTCTTAAGGGTCACTGAAATTACAGGGAAAGTTAGGATTCTCCATATTAGGTAATACTGAGTTAATCAGCATAGAAGCATTAATTGTACAGTAAGTTCATTAGAAGAAGGAGCTCATGGTCCCACCTATAGATGTTATGGTGGGAGGGGTCTCGAGAAAATGTCAGGCCAAATGCCAGATGCCACTTTCACTCAACCTCCCTGTCAGAGAAGGTCAGGACCTTAACCAGAACATATCCATGTATATACTGTATGCATGTGTGTCTGTCTATCTATCTATCTATCTATCTATCTATCTATCTATCTATCTATCTATCTATCTATCTATCTATCTATCTATCTATCTATCTATCTATCTATCTATCTGTCTATCTATCTATCTATCTATCTGTCTATCTATCTATCTATCTATCTATCTATCTATTCATCCATCCATTCATTCATCCAGCCATCTATCTATCCATCTATCTTAGATTCAGCGTTAGAGAATCTCCACCACTTCACTAGGGAGCTGTCAAATGAAATTGCACGTCCCTCTGCTGTACAGCCTCTCTCTCTCTCTCTCTCTCTCTCTGTCTCTCTCTCTCTCTCTTCTCCCTCCCTCGCTCCGATGAGAGAAGCAAGGAGGCGAGAGCATCAGAGAGCGCTAGGTGTGTGTGTGTGTGTGGGGGGGGGGGGGGGGGGGGGGGTGTTACATGCAGTAATACGGACCTCACAAATGGGTACATAGTCACAGATTCACACCTGACTGAGCAAATGACTACCAAACGATTGGATGGCGATGAGTGTGCACGTGTGTGCTGCGTGCACGTGTGTGTTTTTCGCTGATTCTATTTGCACGTTTGCAGCTTCAAACTATTCTTAATGGAGAAGTAAGACACCATCACGCTGACGCACTTGTTTTTGAGAATAGTTTCAATCCAGCCCCGACCCTGTTACTGAACAAAAGAGAACTCCAGTAATCCAACCAGGACGGGCCACACACACCCACAGATACCACAGCAAACCTGTAGGTAGCAGAATGCCACTGTGAGATTAGAAATGCCACAAGGCTCCGTCAGGTCACAGGGAACTCATTATTGAGAATCACAAACACATTACGGTGTCTCCCTGCAGGGAAGTCAGTGCCAAAAGGTCACGTGATCTGAACGTTGCGCTGCCGAGAGCATATGCATTCCAATGGGAAGTCGGGGATCATTAGTTTTACATCTGGCAAATGTTCGATCAAGGACCACAAAGCAGAGAAGAACGTAAGATAGATTGAACAGTGTTATTAGTATATGGAAGTATTGATGCAGCGAACAACCATAAAGTCATATAAATCTGAGTCTGCAGGAACACCCCCCCCCACCCCCCACCCCCACCACGCCATTAGGAAAATAATAACAATATTCTTACATGACATTTAATGGTATCCTCTACTATAAAATATCGACTGGTCTCCGGTCTCCCTGGTCACAGAGTCGACCACTGTATCCTCTCAGTATTGATTTGACACATTAATGGAGATGCAATAGCCTACATTTGACCAGTGACCTGTTTGTCATTCCCAGTTAGGGGCGAGCACGCTGGAGGAAACGGACAACGCAAACACTGGGAGTCTTTTAAAGGGTCGAACGGGAGCTGGGACGCTGAAGGAACAACGGTCAGAAGATCTGTGGTGCCCCCCCCCCCCCCCCCCCCACCATGAACTTCTCTTCCCACAGTGAAATGACTGAACTCCCATTCTGTCATGTTCGTATATATTTATTTATTTATTCGCTCTTTGAAAAGATTCAAAGGCAACTATTGTACGTGTGATTTATCTTATTTAAAGACAATATTAATGGGCTTTGTTTTTCCCCCCAGATAATAGAGAGAGTGATAGAGAGCAAGTAAAGTGGCAAAGTCATGAGTCTGATTTCCATCTTTTGGCCTCAGGACAGAAGCAGGCGTCTCGTAGTTGCAGAGCTAAAGGTTAAATGTGGCGAGGACAGAATATTTTGACGACAGATGCTTTGATAAAACCTGTTTATCTTTGCATCCATTTGGTTGAAGGCGACAAAGTCACCAGGTCAGGAGGAGCCGCCCATAAATTAGCAGCGTCTGTACCTGAAGTGAAGCTGCCTTCTCGGGACCTGACTGTGTCACACTCCGCTGCAAACCGCTCCTGCTCCGATCAGTGATCACGGCCCACTGGAGCAAGAAGGACAATGTCAGACGGTACCCCAGTGCCTTCAGATTGGACACTTTCCAGACAGTTTGGCTGCACCTCCTCCTAAACGGATGTCCCCATCAGGAATAGGCCGGCACGGCACCACTTGATTGGAGCCAAGTGCCCATAAACTAAGTGCATCCGACAAACGCAGCAAGTCCCCCAGGATTACACAGTATCACTAAGTTTTCCCAAATCCAAGTGACGATTAACTGACAATGAACAGAGGGTTGGAAAATACCCAGAGGGTCTCAAATGAAAGAAAGAGTATAGTGACCAACAGTAGAAACCCAGTAAGGGACCAAAAAGCTACTTGGGAATTTCTTTTATTTCTTTCATTAGAACCTGTAGTTTCAGCTTTGGTTCATTTGGGTCAATAAAGATTATCCCGTGTTTACCTCTGCCAAGGAGTTTTCGTTTTAGTTTGTGTGTATTTTAGCAGGATTACTAAAAAACTACTGGACGGTTTGACTCGAAACTTGGTTGAAGGAAGCCGTATGGGCAGGGAAAGAAGCCATCACATTTAGGTTTGTATTGCTACCGGGTTTAAAATAAATGATGTAGAGAGGAAGTGGCGATGCATACAAGCCAATCACTCTGTGTGTTATGTCCTAGTTGTACCTTTAATGTCCCTGGAACAGGCGTGGGGAATTCTGCAGCTCTGGATGTTGCCTTCTCACCAAACACCCAAGACTACACCCTCGTTCTCTATCCAAAGCCAAACCCCAAGGCTGTGAGCATTTCAGAGTGTGTCCTTGTTGTGTTTTCATGGAACATTCACTTTTATAATCAAGGTTATTTATGTACAAGCAACAAATATGTGAAGGTTTGTGTAATGAAAACTTTTCGGTTATGACTCCAGAGATGAATGGACACGACCGGACGATGGGAGCAGTGAGTGGGCGGGACTAATGCTGGTTAATTGTATACGTATGTGATGGCTCGGGGATACCAGTGGTAGACATGCTGGGCTGCCAAGTGTGTGTGTGTGGATGTGTGTGTGCATGTGACGTGCTGTAGGAGGGACAGGAGGGATGTTATCAGGTCACCAAACAGCTGTCTGGGAGACAGAATGGCCGTGAGGGGTGTCCACATGTGCTCACACACACACACACACACACACACACACACACACACAAAGAGAGGGAGAGAGGGTAACTCAACCGCAAACATGTGACTGACAGATGCCACAGGATCAAGCACCCCCACACCCACACACTCACACACAACACTGCACTGTGTATGCAGAGATCAATAATTTCCCATTATTTTTTTATTGACCTCCTGTAGTTTTTCAGATGCAATAATCTGATAACACACACACAAACACACACACACACACACGTACAGTTATAATCCATGCCTGTAGGCTACACGTCATCAAGAACTAACCACATAAACAAATATAGCAAATGCAGTATAGTCGTAGAGTAAAGACACATAATTAATTATACAAAACCTAACTCATGAAGGCAGATAAATAAAACATGCATGTGTCTGTGTACATTAAAGTAACAACAGAGAGGAGCGGGCAAACAACCGGAGGCAGAACTCTGCTCTCGGCAGATGAAACTCCACATTTCAAAATGCTTTATTAAAGTGACGTCCTCCGGGAATGATAAACAGAAGAAATGATCTCCTGATGACGACTGTGAAAATAATCAGGTGCAGCGATTTGGAGCTCAATTAGAATCTCATTGCAAAGTAATTGTTCTCGTTCTTGTTGTGTGTTGTGCTCACTAGCACAAGACTTCAGGTTTTCAGTATCCACCCACATCTTTTCTCCGAGCATCTCCAGACTAAGCACCTACAAGCCTCATTAGCTTCCAATGAAATAATACAATGAGAATCAGGAATTAGCCCTTTTCATGCACACTGAATATACGTGTTGACTTCCTCCGTCATGGAACCGTCACAGATAATCCTCCACTGAACTGCACATGTTCAGGCTGCTGCAGGTGGAGCAGGTGTCTTCTGTGGTTTCCATCCCCGTGTCGGCGCCGTCCACCGTCCAAGCATCTGTTCGTGGAAAGATGTGAAAATCTGCCGAGCTGCAGGAAATAACCAGTTTCTACTGCAGCCGGCAGCCTGAAGCAAAAAGCCTGGAGAGGCCCGATCAAGTCTTCAAGCAAAGAAATGAGTCATCCCCCCATCCCCGCGCCCCTGTACGTGAGGAAGATGACACTTCACCCTCTGAAAAGCAGCCACAACAGATATGAGTTATCTCCTCAAGCCCCCTTAGGGCACAGACACATTCACTGAGTCTCATGCCAAGCCAGGAACCATCAGAGCATCAGGGTCGACTTCTACCTGACCCAACTGAGCGTCAGATCGGAAGCTGACGTGCACTTCAGTTGAGTTTAGCATCACCGGACACCCTGTGTAAAGTCCGGACCAAACCCGGAACTGCGTCTCCTCCAGCAGACGTCCCTCCGCCAGTGGCTCCACGTGCACACATTTCCTCTGCAGACAGTTTTTTAAGCATTTTCCAACAACCTCTGCTCCGATGATCATAAATTATCCAGACAGTGAAAACGCAGGACCCTGTGATAGAAGAGAACCCAGAGGACGGATTATATTCCTAGTTGATGTGCAACACTTTCTCATGTAGTTTTGGATCTACATAGATTGTTAAAAAAATAGGCATATTTTCATAATAATGATAATAAAGTGAAAATTGCAGTGACCATAACCTTGATTTCCTGAGGGAGCCGTGATGGTTTCTGAGCAGGTAAATGTCCTCAGATGTTTTAGTGATGACTCTGGGCTGAAGGAAGAGCTCATGCAACAAGGGATCAGTGATTACACCGTCCCAGTGGCACATAATAACTTGTATTTTTAATTATATTTGACTCTTGGCTGTCAGTGGTAGCTAAATCTTGATTTTTGCTGGAAAGGGACTATTCCTGGAGAATCAGGCGTCCCTGTCTCGAGCCTGCAGGGCCCGGTGTGATGGCGTGATGAGCGTGGGCCCTGCTTTTAAAGATGAGTCATTGCGTCTTCTCATGTGTGTGTCCTCATTCACACCACCAGAGTCTAACAGGCTGCTCGAATGGGAAATTGTTTATGACGCAAGTGTGACAAAGAAAGTTCAAATGTTTATCTTCAGGTTGGAATAATACTTCTGTCACACTGGAAACAAAACATTGTTAAACAAGCACTTAATTATGTCTGTAAATGTTCCTGAGATCCATTAACCAATCACATCAGGTCATATATCCAACTTTAAACTCCATTTCCTGTTACTAAACCTGATAGAGTTTTACTATATTGACATGTATTTCCTTTGACCCTTTAAGAGGAAGTCAGAGCAGCTTCATGGTTTAAACCATAGAGATAAAGATGGACGACACAACTGTTCCCCAAAAGTGAAGCCAAAGCAACTCGATCGCCACCTGGTGGCTCTTTGCAGTACAGGTCATGAATCCTGCCTCCTACATGTTAACAGTTGGGACATGACAATCAAGAGCTCATGTATCTGATGAACTTGTTGTTATTTGATGCTATGAAACAGCTACAAATTTGTTGTTTATCTTTAATGTCTTTAGTTTGAATCCAGACTTTCCACTGACGCTCGCCTGCTTCTCATCCCAACACGAGCCTCAACCAGCTGCTTCCCACCGAGTCGGAGCAGCTGCTGAACGAGGAAACTTTTTTGAAGAGTGGGGTGTTTTCTTTTTTTTTTTTTTTCTGAACTGCCAAATGTGCTTATCCAATTAAAAACTGATAGTGGAAGTTTCATGGCACCATAAAGATTCTAAACCTGTCTAGGCAGACGACTGCAACCTGGTGACTGACTTACTTGAAGAGCAGATAAGCGCCAGAGACATATGGAGACGGGCAGGAGTCGATCTGCACTTTTAAACAGGCTTCACAGAGAGTGTGAGCCAGAAAAGAGAGATGTTTCTTTAATGGTCACAGGCAGGGTCGGCCTTTGAATGCAGCTTTGACGGGATCATTTCAGCCGAGCACCGACTCAGCTGCATTCAGTCACCGACACATCAAACAGCACTGCTGATTCAAACCAACAAAAGGCCCCAAACTGATTAAATTCCAATGGGTGATGAATTAAAATTGAATTTGCAGCAGTGATACGTCTCAAATGTATATCTGCCTTTTAAAGGAGAAGCTGTTAGCAGCCGCTGCTGCTCGAGTCGGGGGAGGAGGGGGAGGAGGCTTTTTATTTCTCTTCCGATCTGTCATCTTGACCTTTCGCTTCTCACAGGAACATATTACAAGTGACGTTGCTTCAATAACAAACACGCACACACAAACACACACGCACGCTGGCACAAACACACACACACACACACACACACACACACACACACACACACACACACACAAAGCACTAGAGGCTACTATCATGTCTCATTACAGTGCATATAATGTCCAGTGGCGCCATCTGCTGTCGTATCACCTGAACACGCTACCACAGTTAAATCTCGGGCCTGAGCCAAGACTGTGCTGAAAAACCCTCTGTAATTTTTTTTATTAATAATAATTAATTGTTCTCTTAATTAATGAATACACTAAATGGTCGTGATGATAATTGTAGGAGCAAAGGTCACACAGTAAAGTCAAATATAACAGAGAAGGACAAATATGATGCACATAAACAACACATGTTATGTTATTAAGTTCCATTATGTCACATTTTATTACTAAAGTACTGAAACTTAATGAACTGGGTTTGCTATTAAAAACATTACAAGTATAAAACAGTTCCCACACACTTCTTAGCAACTATTGCCACCTAGTGGTTGAGATATTCCACTACATCCTTCTTGGCAGAAGCAACAAATACTGTGGTTGAGTAAAAGTACCCAAACAAGCAAAGTATAAAATTAAAAAAGAGGAAAAAAACTATATGCTGGAAAAAATTAATATCTGAAATGTTCCTTCATGTTGCTTTTTGTAAGTAACCAATGGTTTTATCTTTAATAATGTTTAAATGTTTAAAGGATTGAACACTGTTAAGATGACATGAAGAATAAATGAAGCAGACGAGACTGTTTCAGGAATAAAAAAAATCTTGTATTTTTTTAATTGACAGGGAAACATCCTTCAGGACAACGGTTGGTCATCACACAATAATCAGCGACGATACACAATGAAGAGAGTCCGACTGCGTGTCGAGCCTTTAAACACTTCCCCTGTCCCCGCCCCCTCTCCCGCAGGGACGGGGACGAACGGAGGGCTTTTTATTGCAGACACATTGGTTCTTCTCCAACAAACAGAACACACCTCCTCCCCTCCTTGTAAGGCTTAAGGGGGGTCTTTTGGGGCTTGAGCCAATCACCGTACGGTTGTTAAAACATAAAATAAAAAAAGAAAGAAAGAAAGAAAAGAGAAGGCGTCTGATTCATCAAAATCAAGTTGTGTCACAGCTTGAACATCTGGATCTGCTGCTGTGGCCGGACCAGCAAGTAAAATACATCTTATTACTAAACCTGATCTGTCTGTTACAGAGCGTCAGGGTCAAGGCTACTCCTACGGAAAATACACATCAGTTAATTAGTTTCACCATCACCAGAGTTCTACCATGATTGTGTGAAGAAAAGGTTCACCTCAACGTTAAATATCACCGGTTCCAAGCAAGAGAGAACCAGTTTGGTTTCCATGTCTGTCTAGAAAACTGTGTAAAGAGAAGCTCAGTCCTCTTACAGCAAATAACCACCCGGTAAAGAAGAGGGTCATTTCATCAGTATTTTCACAGATACCGATTAATCAGAGCCCAGTGCAATTAGGTAGTCAATCTACAAATGGAAACATCTGAAAATGCATATATCAAAATCTCTAAAACATCCAGATGATTCTTTTCCCCAAAGTTTTTTTTTTTTTTTCATATCTTAAATCGGAAACATGCAAACAGTCAAAACTGTTTCCTCAAAAAACAGGATTTAAATACTGAGATCCAGAGATCTGTAAATCGTAAGAACAATTATGCAGTCACCCTACCAAACTGTACTGATTATTATGGCAACCTGCTGGAGACCGGTGTCGTCTGCGCAAATAAGAAGGAGACAGACTGCTCTCAAAAACCTCCCGTCGCTGACAGCCTGTGCAGGAAGAGGACATGAAACAGGACATGTTGCACGATGACAGTGTTCACGCACAAACTGTATTTCAAAAAAAGGATTCTAGAACCAGGGAGAATGAGGAACTGTGCCACTTTCATGACGGAGAACAACATCTCACAATCCAACATCAGATGCTGCTGCAGTGATTCGGTCAATTTGTGACCTCACTGTCCGAGAGCTTTTAAATCTGTCTTTGCGAGACGCCGACATTTATCTAACTCCATCTGAACCCTCGACCTGAACATCCAGCTGCAGCACAGCACTGCTGAATGTTGACCAACCAATCGGGTCAAAGCTGTGGACGTGTTGCAAAATGAACCGAAAATACAGTAGTTTCCTTCTTTTCTCTTGCTTTTCTCCTCCTGTTTTAACTCAACAGTTACATGCATACCGCTGGAGAGATGTGAAGCTAATGAACGAGATTCTCATGATAATAATATATTAAATTTGGAGCTTATTAATAGACCCTTAAGGGCAGTTTAGTTGGATTTAAGAGGAAAAAGTGTATATGCTTTGAATGTGGTCGGTTTGGTTGGTGAAATCTATAAAGATGCATCATTTTCAATTTGCACAAATGTGAAAAGAAAACCAACAACCAGAGCCTGAGGTGATAATCTCACAGCATCAAAGCACTTTGGTTTCACTCAGATCACCGAGGACGTGTGCAGGTGACATGCTGATCAGACAACAGAACTAAACACGAAGACGTCGACCCAGCCAGCTGCCTTTGAAGGTCAGGGATTGGAACCAGCAGCTCACACGCATGCTGCTCGTGGGCCAGTGACAAACCAGATTGTGCACGAAACAGAAAGACATATTGTGCTGTGGCTGAACACCAGTCTGGCTTCATAGGTGAACATTCAGCCACTGGAAGGAACATGCTCGCCATACTTTGTCATTCACACCTGCAGGGGGTGCATGCTTTCATCTGTGGGTTTATTCAGCAGGACTCTTATGGATTTAAAGGTACGGTGTGTAGGATCTAGTGACATCTAGTGGTGAAGTTGCATGTAGCAGCTGAATACCCCTCACTTCACCCTATCCTTCCAAACATGAGAGAGAACCTGAAGACATAAAAACTCAAACAGTGTTTAGTTTGTCCACTTTGGGCTACTGTAAAAAAACAGGGCGGTCTCAGTAGAGAGGACCTGCTCATGATGTTAATATAAAGTATTTAAATATATAAAGGCTCATTCTAGGCTGAAGAAAACAACAATTTGTATATTTTAAATGAAACACATATATTATTTTATATTTAGTTTCTGCCCTTTCACCTGAATCTTTCACATTGAACCTTTAAACAAACGTGAAGTCTTGATTGTGTTGTTGTGTTTCATAGTCAGGGTGGATTAAAAATAAAACAGTAATGAGTGTGTTATTGAGTCCTCAGCAGGGAAGCATGTCACACTGCAGGTGGGCGTGAGCTTCCACCGCTGCCACCGCCACACCCAGGGAGCAGGAAACCTATAGTAGCATGAACACTAGAGATAGAAACACTCTTAATCGTCATATAAAACGGGTTTATATCATATATAGTAGTTCTACAGTATGTACGAACACGAGTGTGGCTGTTGTATATAGCGTCGAGGTCACTATATTTACCACAGGTATATATTATTATTGCACTCTGGCTACACATACTTAGTAAGTTTGGTTGTCTTTAGATGCACAGAAACACTGAGTGGTGTCGGAGCTGATTCAGCTTGAGAACAGTTGAAGAGGAGATGCTCCGTGATGCCTGCGTCATGAGATTGACACTGGATTTCCCTTCACCTGTATTCATCCGGTCCAATAGAAATGATACAATTCCGAATGTCATTTAGGAGATTTCAATCCGTGGAGGGACAGATTGAACTCGCTGCAGAGTCCAGGTGGAGGAACGTGTTGGATTCGATTTGGGACGCATCACTGAGCCCCCGTCTTTAGACTGTTATTTAGACACCGGACACATAGAGATCTGAGACCAAGCTACAGAAACACATCACACCCCCTGTTCTCTCTCTTCTTTCTCTTTTTCAAAATAGAAAAAATTAAAATCCCACTCCTCCGCCGCAGCCCGTCTGCCGAGAGGAGGGTTCGATTCCCTCTCACTGCCCTGCTCTCCGCTTTGAAAAGAAACATACATTCACAAGAGGACAACAGAGGGAAAACAAGCAACTTGAAATTTAAATTTTGTGTGCAAAAACATTTTAGATTTCTATAAAAATATGTGCATATGGATAGAGCTATTTTTAATCTCACCAAATACAGTATTTTCCTTTATTTACACTGCACAGATACACAAACACTACAGCTCTGCCCTGCTCCCCCTCCTCTGTCGTTGCAGGCGTAAGACTAACATGGCCGACTTCAATGAAAACAGGTCGAACAGTAAAACGCACACTCGCTCCCTCACTCAACACACAAAGACACACACACACACACACACACACATACTTCTGCTCTGATCAATGTGATCGAGGAGCAGAGGAGGGGCAAGTAGAACTTCTGTAGAAAACCTGAAGTTGCATATCCCACAATTTCCCCCAGTGCTCGCATTTCACAAACCCGCTTCCCGTAAAAGGTCAGAGGTTATCAGCCAGACGCTGCTTCCTGATTGGCTTGCATGGGAAGGGACAGTGTGTCACAACAAAAAAACTTTGGCTACGGAGTTAGGTGGCTTTAGTCCTGGCGTGTTTTTAGTTTTAGTCCGAACACACCACGTACAGGGGGTTCTGTTACACTGGCTCAGCCTCGGTGGAGCTGCTGTCCTTCGCACTGGGTTCAGGATAATAGATCCACTGTATATCATCCAAGGAAAGGACTGTTCCAGCATCTCTCTGGAAAGACAAATCAATGTCTTTTCAGTATTCAGCAAAATGAAAACAAAAAAAAAACATCCCTCTCCCAGGATATCTTCTTCCTCTCATTCTCCCCGTAGCATCCAATCTGTGCTGAGGTCAGCCGAGGCCGCACTAATCCAGCTCCAGAGACTTTGGGACCAAAGAAACGACTTCCTGAAGGCAGCGCTCGACGCTCACTGGGCGGTCCTCCGGTTCTTTGCACTGAATCCCGCAGCACTTCCCAGTCTGTTGTCGAAAGGGGAGGAGCAGGTGGCCGTGTCGGCGTCTGACAGGCCAGGTGATAGGCCGCTCATGTATCTGGACTGTGGCTGGTCGAAGGTGAACTGGGGGAGGGGGATGCAGTCCCCCGTGAGGGACGAGTGCCTCGCCGCCGGGGAGTGGGAGCGTGACTGTGAGAAGGAGTTCGGGCCGAGAGGTGCGTGAGGCTGGATGAAGATGTTTGGACTGATGGGGATGTGCGGGTGTGTGGGCGTGGACGGGTGCGGGGGAGTGTGTGACTGAGTGTGTGTCGGAGTTGACCCCCGCGAGAGTGTCAGTGTGTGAGTGGGCGAGTGTGCTTGCAGAGGTTTGTGGATGGGTGTGAGCGCCGTGTGCATCGGGGAGGACGCCTGCGAGTGTGGCGTCAAATCGTAGGAGGGGGTCCTGCGCCTCAGCATCATGCTGCAGTCTGCAAGTTTTGGGGGCGAGGAGGTTTGGGGGGGTTCCTTCTCTGAGGGCGGGTGGATGGATATGCAGGGAGGACTCATCTTCTTCTTTCTGTGCCCCCCCCCGACTGACTGCACCCTGACAGGGAATGCCTGGCCACCCTTCTCCGAGCGGTGGGCCTCTTGTGCGAAGGGTTGTCGGTTGTCGGGGATGACGGCCTGTGGGAGGCAGACCTCGATGGAATGGCGGCGGTGGTCGTCGGGATAACCAACGGCCAGTGATGACGGCTTGTCCAGGAAGGCCTGGTGGTCGATGCTCAGGCCCTTCCTGAAGTCACGGTCCTTCAACCCCTCCTGAAGCAGACTGAGCGTGCTCTTTGAGGAGGAGGGCGGAAGCGGGGGAGGAAGCGGCGAGGACTCAAGAGAGTGTGGAGAGGTGTAAGGGGAGAGGGAGTGGCTGCGGCCGACCTTCCCTCTGCTCTCCTCATCCCTCCACCTGCGGCTGGTGATGTGATACACCTCCTCGTCGGTCGGGTCGCAGAGGGAGGCGGCGGAGGGGGGTCGGGGTCTCCGGAGGCTTGCGGGGCGCCGCGGGAGGCGTGGAGAGGGAGGAGGGGGGAGGAGAAGTGCGGGAGAAGATGGCGGAGGAGGAAGGGGAGAGGGGCAAGACAGGTGAGGAGGAAGGGGAGAGGGAGACGCAGGAGGAAGCGGGTAGGCAGAGGCCGGGCTGGGTGGGAGGGGGAGGGCTGAGGGAGAGGAGGGAGGAGGAGGAGGCGGAGGGAGGGGAGATGGGGAGGAGGCATGAGGAGAGAGGGGAGAAGGGGACGGGGGAGGACGGTGGACGGGGTTTGGCCTCTCCTGTTGTTCGCAACCCTGCGACTCCACCGAGTCCACTTTAACTGCCACCTGCAACATGAAGAACAAAAACACACAACATGAGATGATGGTCAAACAATCTATGTCGTTGTGTGTTTGTATTTTTGTGAGTCTTTCAGTGTTTGCGTGTGTGTGCGCAGCTCTCACCTGTCTGCGCAGGGCGCGGGGAGACAGGCTGGGTGTGGGCGGGGCGATGCGGGGCAGGGGGAGGGCGGGAGGCGACCGGGGGTGAACGGGGGAAACGTCCGGAACCTGCAGCAGAGCGCGACTCTCACACGGCTGCGAGTGCACCGACGTCACTGAGCCTGAGGATTCAGATGGGACAGAGTTTGAATCACGGTTTGATACAATATATATTTATACACACTTTGTTTGCAGACACGTGCATTTGTGCGGAAAACACATGCATATACGGGCACATACACACATAGTCATCTCATTACTTTGGTATAATATAAAGTCATTAAATTCCAGAAGTCATTGTAAAAACACTTCTAAGACTTTATGTTGACCGCAAAATTCAGATTTCAGCAACAAATTTGATTTAAATTAATTTTTGCCCTTTAATGAGAAATCTGCCATCAAAATAAAGCGTTTTCTGCAGAAACATCATTAACAACCATTCGCCCATTAAAAAACAATAAGTGAAGAGTACAGAAGAGTATCGCAGTTCTCAGCATGTTAATCAGATCCTGGTCACGTTAACAGTCTGATTCTTTAGATTCTTTAGACTTTAGACTGAGCTCCATCTGTGTGGACTGTTGTGTAACCAGGGTCTCAGACATTCTGCACTCACAGGTCAGCTCCACCTGTGAGTTCAGATTCAATAAAGGTAAAAGCTGTGCAGCAACGTCAGAGTTAGAGCTCGGACAAGTTCTCTTTTCTTCAAGTCCAAGCTGAAAAGCCACTTTGTTACACGTCGATTTGCTTTGAAGCTTAAAACGCAACTCTCTGGATTTTAATTTTAGTCACAAATACAAAAGGTTTTTCATGTTTGTGACTCTGCAGCTTGGTCCTGAAGTGAAGCATCGTTCTAGCTGAAGATGCATTCACAGAGCAGATGAGCCTGTGCAGCAGCGAGTACCTTGGGACAGAGCTGTGTCTGTCCAGAGCCTGGCCTCAACATGCCATTAGAACCTGACTGCAGATACAGGGAAACAGTGCTCGTCAGCGCTAAGGAGACTCGGCTACAGTTTGTTCTGCTGCTACTGTGACTGCTCACACACACACACACACACACGTACACACAAGCTCAGACTGGAGGAGGAAATACTAATGTGATGGGACACAACTGGGAGTTCTGTTTTCCAGGTGAATGTAAATCATGTGTGTGTGTGTGTAGTCGTGAACAACCACAAGAGGGAGACCTGGGGGAGGTTGGAGCACATTGTGTGTTTTCTATTTTTTATTATATCACAATTTGCAGTATTCTGCATCATGTGACTAAAGCAAAAGCATTAAAATAAAATCTGTTATGGTGCTGTAAACATGCTTGTATCACAGAACAGTAGAATAATGTCAGTGGCTGTTTAACACAAAGCTGAGACAGCACAACAACTAATGAGGCACCTGAATGCTGGTGCTGGGGACTGAGATCCACCTCCTCCAAAGGATAGGGGGCGCTGGCGGGCCGCACGGGCCGGAACATGTAGCTGTCGTTGGGCAGGGAGTGCATCCTGGATACAGACATCTTCCTTGACGACAGCAGGCCTGGGTCTTCACACTGGACTTCTTCCTCCTGCAGGGGGCGACAGAGACCACACAGTGAGTTACACTGCCAACACTGATAAATTACATAATTCAGAAACATGTACCTTGAGTTGTCAAAACTACTTTCTCCCCTGAACAACCTAATTTACGTTTTCTGTGCACATCCCCGACTGACCAATGAGGAAGCAGATGTCCCTCCTACCTGTCCAGGTGACTGAGGACACGGCCCAACGTAGGCTCCTTCCACCGAGCTGCCGTGGGATGTTGTGCTTTGCTTGCGTTGCCTCTCCATCGCCATTTCCAGGGCGATCTCTGCGTCCATCTCTGCATCCTCTTTAGCCTCCTGCAGGAATTCACACGCACGTTCACTTAGCGACTGCGTTTCACCGTGATCGATAATGTGCATCTCAGGGTTCACACGGTATTTCTTTAACTGTACCTTGTTGCTTTCCTCGAGATGCTTCATCAAGACAGCCACCACCACGTTGACCAGGACGAACTGGGCCATGAGCACGAAGGTGACAAAGTAAATGGGAGAGACCAAGGGCAGGTAGGGGAGACAGAACTTGTCACTTTTATGACACTCCCTTAGTGTGTCCTGCAGAGGGACAGAGAATCGGGGACGAAGAGGGACAGAGAATCAGAAAGAGAGACGGACAGAAGGCAGAGCAGCTGATAGGCTGAAGTCTTAAGGAGAACATCTACTCCTGCTCATTTGTACAAACTTTTCTCTTTGCTGAACACAAATGTTCTTAAAAGTACATTGAGTTATGTCCTTGTTATTTTTTTGTCAAAAAGGCCATTTTATATTTATGTATATTCGAGTAAGTTATGTATTTTATAACTCATATCAAGTTCTAATAACACAGAAATGAAAGTGTTGACATTGCTCGACTCTGAGCTAATTTATTCTTCTATAATTGGTTTTGGAGGTCATGGCTCTCGCTGTGGCAGTGAGATAATCTAGTAATCATTTCAGAGTGTGTGTGTGTGTGTGTGTGTGTGTGTCTCTGTGTGTTTGTTCATACTTTCATAATCCCATTCCAGTTGTCTCCAGTGGACACACGGAACAGTGTGAGGAAGGCCATCCCGAAATTTTCAAAAGTTGCGTGACGACTCAGGCCCTCGCACGGGTTCTCGTCGCTGCATTCTGATCAAAACACAAACACACACGTACGTTACTTTCTGCATTGAGGACAAAACAACAACAAAAGGGTCAGTGTCTCGTTTCAGAAAGTGAATTCAGCGTGTACTGAAACACACGAGCGGCTGGACAGTGTGTCCATGTGGACATGACACAGGAGAGCAGACAGCTGTCTTCAGGTCCAGTTGGACGGAGAGGACTCATGGAGTCTCTTTTCAGAATCAGAACCTTCAGCAGGCGTCGTTTTCTTTTGTAAGAGGAAGTGAAAGACAAGGACCTGGAGTAATACGTCCGCCCCTTGTGTTTTATTCTAAGTATCGTTCACCAGGAGAAAAAACAAACGAAAGTTTCTTTCAAAGTTACTACGTGGTATAAAATAAAACCAGGGTGATGAAGTATTTGATTGTAAAACTAAAACTTTACGCGTGTGATGAAGTATTGGATTGTAAATCTATAAAATGTTTTTGGAATCAGGAGTTTCCTGGTCCAGCAGCTACGGGACGTGGTGAACAGTGACTTGATTCATATTCAGATTCAAATTGAAACTTTTTCTTTCCTATCTCCTCCTGCTTATGACCTTCTCCTATCTGCTCGGCCTTCTGCAGACATCAGAGGCAAAGAGCTAATACTCCCAGAGTGCCGACAGACAGCTTCACTCATGTCTTAGGTTTCCCAAAGGACGTTCAGATGTCACACTGTCTTCCCCTGAGGACAGAATAATGTCACGGGCCAATTAAACCGCTGTGGGTGGTAGAAGGACATTAACTCCCACCAAGAACTTTAACGATTTAAGGTGTTTTAACTCTACAGCTGCTTTCCCTCACATTCTTTCTGTCGTCCTACAAATAATCCTGGACATCATCCCTCTGCTGGAACGAGTGAAGTCTCTTTCTTGGGAAAGAAACAACATGTTTTGAATGTTTAATGTACAATTTTAAAGGTGATCATCAGTGTGAGATCCCAGAAACCTTAAAAAAGTCTAAAATGAAGTGAGGAGCACGGAAGAAAGCTGCTTTTATACATGCACGGAACTCCGGACATTTAATGTTCCCCTCCAGCCTCCTGGTGAAATGTCCTGGAAATGACGGAGTGAGAGGATGAGTCGAAGATGTTTCTACCACAAGACGGATATAAAACTGGAAGAATACACAAACAACGTTCACGTAGAAGACGCCGATAGAGATGTCAGCTTGGATAGACAATGAGATTCTTTTGGTGATATGGAGCGACCCCAGTGTCGATAGACTTTACCCTCTACCCAGGCTCCACAGAGTTTCCTGGGGCAGCAATTGGTTTAAGTCCTGGATGTAACTGGGAATGTAGAGTAACGTTTTCTGGTCTTTCAACAAGCTGTTCTATAATAATCTCCCCCAAACGTCTCCACAGGGATCAATAAAGTGCATGCTATCTTTTTTTAAGGCCTGGAGCAAAGTACAGTTCACTTCCTCTTGCTTCTTCTTGAGTGTCAAACCAGCATTTAAAGTGAAGAGAGGGAGAACGGCCCATCACACCGCTTTCACAAGAGCAAAATGAAATCAAAGCACAAAATGGGACTGGGATTTGTTTTTTCATGAAACTGGAGACCAGACATCCCAGAACAAAATCATTCTGGAAACTTCTTCAGATGCATTTCGCTTAATCCTGCTCCCTGACACATTGTCGCGCTCTCAGAGAAAATGAGTTCGATAGATCGAGCCCATCTCCAGGAAGAGATATGTAAATAAATGTGATCTCTAATGGGAGCATGGTGGAGAGAGAGAGAGAGAGAGAGAGAGAGAGAGAGAGAGAGAGAGGGAGAGGGAAGGGGAAGGGGAAGGGAGTGTTGCTGTAAGTCGTGACTGTGGTTTGGATTCAAAAACATGCCTGTGTGTGTGTGTGTATGTAGTGTGTGTGTGTGTGTGTGTGTGTTTGTGTGAGACTGACTCAGTCTGCCAAAGAGCTCCACTCCCAGCGCAGCGTAGATGAAGAAGAGCAGCATGAAGAGGAGGCCGAGGTTTCCCACCTGGAAGCAAAATTCACGTCAGATCCCTGAACACAACAAACACTGCAGAGTAAACACAGCTCGTTTAAAGCTGCAGGGGAAAAGAAGAAGTTTTATTTTACTGCTTTTATAATAATTTGACACAAATGGAACAAAAAGATGCTTTGTTCTCCGGACAACTAGATAAAATAACAAAATAAAACAGTCCCGAAGAAGCATTCTGGGTAAACCCTGTGAACTTTATGCACCTCCTGGAACAACCTCTGCAGCAGAGCATCATAAAATGCCCATTGTGTTTCCTTTCACCCAGTTCTTTGAAACCTGTGCTTATGCTCTCTGTGCACTTGACATTTAACAAAGAGCAGAACAATGGGGCCTGTCACTGCTTGTGCAACTAAAATCTTTGGTGCAGCTGCTCTGTTCTGCAGAAGAGGCCGAGACCTACGACACTGAACAGCATCCTTACTTTGAGCTGCATTTCTAGTAGGAAAAGTGCAAATAAAGTTTATTATTATTATTATTATCCATGGATGCACCAAAAGAAGAGTGTGGACTGGACAGAGAGAACATTGAGAAACATCAGGGGAATCTGCGGCTTTAAAGAGAAGAAACTTCTCAATAATGGATCCAGATTCCTTCTGAACTTTGGGGATTGCCACAAATTGTGTTCAATGTGATGTGTCTGGCATTTGTTAGTGTATCATGCATTTTGAATGAAACATCTAATGGAGGAGTCCACAGTTCAGCTCAGGAGAGGAAAGGAGAGAAATGTACAAAAAAATGAAAAAAATACATTTTAGGGTCAGGGTAGATATTTGAGAGAAACCTTCACCCTGATCCTGGATTCACACACGCACACACACACACACACACACACAGATACACACACACACACACACACACAGATAACACCAATTAAAAACCAACATATGGATAAAAAGAGTCTGGGTTTACCTGTGGCAGCGCTTGCATGACCGTGTCCAGCAGAGCTCTCATCCCTTTGGCCATTTTCAGAAGTTTCAGCACTGCAGAGACACAGGGGAGGTTTCAGTGGCACCGCACAACACAACTGCATCTCTGCACCCACAGCAGGGATTTGTGTTTATTTCTATAAGCCAGGAGGCACTGGTGAACATTTAATGCTGAACTTGCGATAAAAAAGTGCATCACAAAATCTACATTCATGGTGTTTGTTGTGATGACTGACACATCAACACACTGTCTATGTTGTGATTGTGTAGCTGATAAACGTGTGTGTGTGTGTGTGTGTGTGTGTGTGAGTGGTCTACCTCTTGCTATCCTGAGCACTCTCATGATTCTGATGATCGTCGGGTTAATGGGCAGCGCTGCGTTCATTTTCAGCTCCTCCAGGGTGATGCCCATGATGGACAACGCCACGATAGCTATATCCAGCTGATTCCACCTGAACAAACGCACAAACATTGCTCCACATAATAGTTGCCAACAGAACAAACCAAAAAAACAGTTTTAACGCAACTTGTTGTCTTTTTTCAGTCAACACATGTGACTGTAATCGAGCTCAAAGACATAAATGAGTATTTTTATATTTTACACAACATCATGTTATCCAATTTTGACGGAGCAGCCTCTGTGTGTGTGTGTTACCTGTCTTTGAAGAACCGGTGTATCCCAAACGCCACAAGTTTGAGCAGGGTCTCGATGACGAAGATGACCGTGAACACGTAGTTGCAGTACTTCAGGATATCCTCCAAATACTGAGCACACAAACACAACCAGATACACACACACACACACGTTCATTTCATTACACCCCAACAAGAAAACCTTGTTGTAACTCCTTTTAAAAAAATACGAGTTCTAAAATGAAATTAGTTAATCGTGTTTACTTTTGGAAGATTATTTTTTCGTGCTAAACTTCATTTAGAGTGAACTTAATTGAGACTATAGAAGAGCGACAGAGAAGCAATAAACACTGACTAATTATGATCGTGGAACTAATGCTTAAATCTATCATAATCACTAAAAGGAACAAACAGGGAGAATCTATGAGGCAGGATCATAAATCAGTGTTTCACCTGATGCTTTTAGCTTCACTCAGTTTTTCTTGACTGGCACCAAATCATAACAGAAGTTTTACTGCGGAGTTGTTGCATCTAATAATGAGTGTTTTCTTGATGCTGGGTCGATATAATCACATTTTTTCGAATCCAGAGCTGCAAACAAACGTGTGAAGGAATCACTTCCGTGCCCGCGCGTGCACACGTTACCTGCGGTTGATTGTAGTGCTCGATGCTCATGGTGAAGACGTTGATGCAGATGATGAAGGTGATGAAGAGGTCCAGGTAGTGGCTGGTACACAGTGTGTGGATGGACAGACGCACGGGGGAGTAGTCTGCGTAATAAGGCCTCTGCTTGGCCTCTGGAGCACACAAACACAAGGAGGGACACACAGGCAACAACCAGTTAAAACGCACAGAGCGAAACCAGAGCGTCGCTGGGAGGAGCTGCGACCTGAATGTTTAATATCACACATGTATCCAGTGGTGTGCAAAAAGAAACGAGGGGCAGGGAGGAGGGCGACCTCTGCTGACTCCATGCTCAGATTAACAACTGCTTTTCTTGCCTCCATTGAACTAGGATATTAATGATGTGTCTTTGGAGAACTGAGACACATGATTTGGCTTCAAGTCACATCAGAAGTACAGACTTTGAAGCTCCACGTACAAGTGCACTGACCTTAACTGACCTAACTCTAACCCCTGCCCCCCCCCCCCCCCCCCCTTTGGTACGCCTTGTTGTTGCCCCTTTTACATTTTAGCCCCCCGTCTCTTAGACATTCTGTGCACACCACTGCCTGTGTGGCATGGCATGTTCAAGGAGCAGAGGACATGAGAGTCACAGGCAAGGCTGTATAATATAAAGTCAAAAAATCCAATGGTTCGGTGCAGAGTGAAGCAAATAGTTTGAAAACTGCATGTACTAGATACCAGGCTTTACTGAGATTAACTAACATTTGCAGGTTTAAGTGATTCTCTCTTCTACCAGTCTGAAAGAAAAAAAGGGTCCCTGCTCTCACGCTTAATATCATATCATTATTCTGGCTCCAATTGAAATGTCAACAAAATGTCAGAATCCTCTGAGTTTTACAGGATCTCATGTCATTTCATTCTTGTCTAGCAGAGACCTTCTGCCATTAAAACATGTTTTTGTGCTTTTCACTGCCATTCAACATTAAACAGACTTTAATTGTAGGTGCAATCACAAGTAAAACACCTCAATTAAATGGTGCTTTAGCACGAGTGACTGTGTTTGTTATGTCTTGTTATGTTTTGACTGTGTCCTCACATGTCCATGATGATGGTTCTGGGTGTTTTTAATGTGAATACGTGCACGTCTATGTCACCGGCCCATGTGCTCACCATATCTCCTGCATGCTGACATGCCTGTCATGGAAAGTCAGTGGATGTTCAACAACACATTCTTTTCCCCAAAAAGGTGCAAATTAAGGAATTGAATGTTTCTTTAAATGTCATTTAAATTCCATTTTTCTCCACAGCTGAAATTCTTTTTCCGTCTGTGAAGTTGAACAACCACCGGAGTCACCCTCCTCTCCTGCAGCATCACTACAGGAAGTTAATCCCCACAGAGAAATCTCAATAGTCTAAAACTTTGTCATGATTATTATGTTTGGTTTGATAAAATGGCCAAATGCTGGAGTAAGGTTTTTTTCCTTTATTAGATCACATTACATTTCTGTGGTTTCTGTAGTTTGAGACCAGTGAGACGTGTGACTAACATGAGAAGATGAAAAGAGCGTCTTCCTGCTCACACCATTTAGTCTACTTCTGAAATTCAGGTGTAGATGGACCGAATTTAGTGTTTGGGCCAAACTGGGGGAGCCCTGATACTCAAGGCTGCCAGTTAAAAAGTTTGCCATATTTCCACAATATAGTCATATCAAAATACTGTGAGCATTTCTTTTGCTTTCTTTTGTGTTTCCGATGTTAGCATGTGCCTTTATCCGATCAACCTAACATCCTCTAACAGCTCAGTATCCCAGATGTTTTGCAGATACAGCAGCAGAAGCGTCTGCTATGTTTCTGAGTCTGCCAGTCAAAGCGTAGGAACAGGAATCGTCCCACTTGTATCTTGAGACACCTCAGGATTCGGGGTTGCACATGCACTCGTGGGGAGGGGAGGGAGGGAGGGAGGGAGGGAGGGGAAATCGGAAACATTTTGCGAGCCAAATTCCCGGAGGAGGAAGAGCGGTAATGAAAGATTTACAACAATAAATATAATTCTTTCACTTATAAAAACATTAATACTGGTGGGACAGCTCTACTGATTGATGGAGAGAGCGTGTAGTTCCTTAAGTCAGGTTAATATGAATATGTAGAGGTTGCTTAGAATGGTCCATGCAGTGTTAGGGGAGGGTGAGGGTGAGGGGAGGGGGGGGTGCAGTCACATGCATCAGACTGGCGCAGCCCACGCACTCTGCCAGCGATCTGTCGCTGTCTGCGTGAGCCCGTCAGTCTCTCAACCAGATAGAGCTCCTTGCTTTTCTCTCTGTTCATTCCCGTTCTCTTTTGGTCAGGCTCTGAAAGCAGGCAGTGCTCAGAAAAATAGACTACCGACCAGCCCCTCCATTCTCCTTACTCCTGCGCTTTTTCTCTATCATCTTCAGCCTCTTCTCCTCCCGCAGGCGGGTCTCCTCCTCCTCCTGGTCCTGCCGGCACTTGTGGAAGTTCTCCACCACGACGCCGACGAACATGTTGAGGACGAAGAAGCTGACGATGAGCAGGAAGGAGATGAAGTAGAGCAGCATCCAGGGGTTGTGGTTTCTCACAGGCTGAGGAGAGGGAGAGGAAGAAGAGGAGGAAAAGAGGGGAGGAGTGGAGAGACAATTCAGTTTTTTGAAATCACTATTAAATGTTTAGTAAGGACACAAAGAGGGAGATGTGAATTCTGTACAAGTCCCCTCCTGTTAAAAGCTTTTAAAAAAGAGTTTACAATCATCATGTCGCAGCAGCTCAACACATGAAGATTTATATAATTCTTTTCATTCTTTGGGTTCTTGTCACTCAGTCAACGTTTCTGCAAACATGAAACACATTTCAGGCAATTACACCGGAGACAGTCGTGGATCTGAGGACATCAATTGAAGCTTTGAAGTGTGTGCTATTAATTCCTCTTCGGAGCCTCACTTTAATTTGGTATTATTGCAGCACAGCAATTGAATTCGCCTTTAGTCTATTCATTTAATTGTTCACTCCCACTCGGTCTCTTTTTCACGCTGTACTTTGAAGTGGATTTGCGTTAATGCTAATACCCGGGGTTAGGGTATTTATTATAGTTGGTTCTTCACAGATATTTGGCTGTTTTCGCGAAACATGCCGAGCGACTTCCTCACATCATTACCTGTTGGTCCACACCCACCGCATCCAGCCCGTCATACATGATGTTGACCCAGCCGTCCTTACACGACAGAACAAACAACGACATCAGGGCCTGGAGGGGAAAGAGAGAAGACATCGATTCCAGTTGGTCAATCATTTATCCAAAATGTGGGCGTGAGCGGGTGAGTGTGCTAATCTGTACCTGGATCAGGTTGTCAAAGTTGTACTTCCTTCGTATCCAGCGTAAATTCGGCGGCACACAGTCCGACTTGTTGGTGACGTTCTTTGTGTCCAGACCTTCGCAGATGTAGAACTTCCCCTTGAACAGCTTGAGCGCAACAGGAGAGAGAGAGAGAGAGAGAGAGAGAGAGAGAGAGAGAAAGAGAGAGAGAGAGAGAGAGAGAGAGAGAGAGAGAGAGAGAGAGAGAGAGAGAGAGACAGTGAGAGAGGTCTGCTTGGCTGCCGTTTACACATTATCTCACCAGCGCTCGCGGCTTTTGAAACATCCCGCTATTAATGTCAGGAAATAAAAGAAGGTTTCACAGAGCTCGTTCTTCTCGGTGGCGTTTTCCTGAGTGCTCAGCTGAAACACTGGCCTGGGGGTCATGTTGCCCTTTTGCACACTTAACCCGACTGTCATTCTTTCACAACTCGCACTCTTTAGGGACAAAAGGATCATTCTCCGTTGGATATTCAGGACACTTCCAACCCTGCCTCAAGCCACTTTCACATATGGAGCTGATCAACAGGACTGACATTCAAGGCTGCTGCACACTGGAGGATAATCAGGGCGATTTTAGACCCAATTTGCTGCTTCAGAAAATCCCTGCTGGGTTCCCGACTGGAGGTCAGTCGATTCAGTGTTTACAAAAGAATCTTAATAGTTCCAATTGAGTCGGATCCCCCCCGGATCTTGAATCAAACATCTTTGATATTTCAAATAATCGGGCTTCGAAAGAAACTGTGTGTGTGCAAACTACCTGAACCCCCAAGATGCCGAAGACAATGAAGAAGGCGCAGCAGATGAGGACAATGTTCCCGATGGGTCTGAGAGAGGTGATGAGAGTCTCCACTACCAGCTTCAGTCCCGGGGCTCGACTGATTACCCTGCAACACAAATGGAGACATACGATAGATTCAGTTAAAGGACAGGGAAATGAAATAGGGTAAGATGTCTAGAGTTTACAACAAAACACCTACAAACTCAGTATTTACCTGAGTGGACGTAGAGTTCGCAGCAGACGTAGAACTCGGAGGATGCCCAGGATTTTGTTTCCACCATTGAAGGCCACAGAGACCAGAATGTCGACCAGAGACACAAACACCAACAAACCGTCCAGAACATTCCAGAAGCCCAGAGCTACAACCTGGGGTGAAAGCCCAAAACACTGAGGACAAACTGAAACCATGATGGAATCATGCATACATGACAGCACTCAAAGGTAAATTAATAACCTAGAAATCTACACCTTTCGTTGAGTTACCTTTACGGCCATTTCAGCCAAGAAGATCACAGTGAAGACGTAGTTGGACACGCTCAGAAAGACTCGCTCCTGAAGAAGGAAAGAAGTTAAAAAGGTAATTCATGTGAAAAGTCTGAAGCACGATCATAAATCAAGGTTCACATCTTTGTTACAGTAGTACAACTATTGTGTGACACACTTTGTGTAAGTCCTGTCGTCCTCATCTACACTGTCGACCTATACCTGACATCGATTGGTTTGTAGATTGGTTTATTTCTGTGTCCACGTCGAGTCTATGACAATAGATCAGCTCCAAAAGCCTCAGTCAGTTTAATACAGGGAGGCTTTTATTTACTGACCTGATTTACCAGTTAAATTAACAAAGTATTATCATGAACCATTGATCCATTCAATAGCTGCTGTAGGAATAAACACCTTGTAATTGTGTGTGTGTGTGTGTGTGTGTGTGTGTGTGTATGTGTGTGTGTGTGTGTGTGTGTTTCTCACCGTGCTACCCATGTCTATTGCAGGTCTTTCCAGAGCAATGGTGATGCAGTTGAGGAAGATGAAAACCAGAACCACATGGTCGAATATTTTGTGAGAGATCACACTTTGGCACCAAACACGCAATCTATAAACAGACACACACACACACACACACACACACACACAGATGCAATGAGTCATCTATAATATGTCCATGGTCGGATTAAAGCTATTGACCAAGAGATAATCAGTGAGAAGAGGGTAAACAATATATAAATAAGAAAAGGGAGCCAAGGTAATCAAATAAAGGAACCACAGATCCTGGTCATACATGGTAATAACATGTGGTTTGAATGAGTACATCAGATCACACCTGGAATTAGACGGTGTCTCCACATGCATCGTATTGTGTTGTGTAGAGAGGGTGTGTGCGTGTGCATGTGCGAGAGACTCACAGGCTCTCTGGAGAGAACAGGTAGAGCGCCCAGTCCTCGTGCTCTTTGCACCAGCGGGGCTTCATGTCAACGAGCTTCTTCTTGATCCAGAAGTACAGAGAGCTCTGCAGGGGGGGGGAGATCCACACGTCAACCACAGCGACAAACATGTTATTATCATTTTATTCTAAGGACAGAAAACGATTGCTTTCAATACAATCAACACAATAGCGACCGTCAACATCCTCAATACTACTGTCATCATCTTCTTCTGGTAAAAAAAAGGATGCTTGATTCGAAATCCAGATGTTTTGTGACTTAACGGTCTATAACAATTACATTTGATACAATCCACAATCCCCATCAACAATTTAATTTGTGATTTGTGGTATAAACAGATGAAAGCGTAGGTCCACAGCTTCCAATAAAAAACTGCCCAAAATCAAGCTTCCCTAAGACACTACTTATTTGGCAGGCTGCCGCTGTGTGTGTATGTGTGTATTTGTGTGTGTGTGTGTGTGTGTGTGTGTGTGGTTGAGGGGAAATTGCTTCTCGGATATCGTTGGAGCTGAAATCCATATTCCTTGACACAGACACACACTGAGAACCACGTGCATTAATATACACACGTCTCATCTGGCATGCCGTACATACACACACACACAAGAACACACACACACAAAAACACACAGATGCATACTCTTGCACTCACACATCAACACACACACACCCACACACACACACACACACACACACACACTGGCAGGGTTTGTGTATTAAGCCTTTCATATTCAATGTGCCCAGGGAGCGCCCTTTTGTTTCAGTGGATTTCATGACTTCATAACACAATTTGGAGCCAATAAAACCATCAACACTGTCACAACAGAGGTCAGCCGAAACCACCAGGGGGAGTGCGCCCTTCTCCGGTTTCTTAACACACACGCACATACGCACAACCACAAGTGACTGTACGTACACATGCTTGTGTTTCGCTACCACAGAGAAAACAATTACTGCTAAAGCCAATCAATTACAACGAGGCAATTAGTGTTCCCCACAGGCCTCGTGTGAGCACAGAACACACACGATAATGTGTCAGTGTAAGAGACACACACACAAGGTCCCAGGGAGACAAAGAGGAAGCGGGCGAGCGAGGATTGACGGAGAGCAAAACTGAAATAAAATGTGTCAACAGAGTCAGAGTCGGATTAAAAGATTAAGAATTTACATAAGAAAACAAAACCACTGAGGCTCAACTGTTCAGTGAAACTGTCAAAAAGTCATGAAGTCCAACTGTGAGAAGAGAGGACATCTGTCACATCTGTCCTGTTTGTCTTAAGCTGCATCATTTTCACCATGAAGACACAGAGACCGGTCTCATTCACTCATAACCTGCTTTATTAATGTCTGTGTGTTCAACGATTGTAATTATCATTCAAATAATCCCATGATCTAATCTCTTTGTACAGCACTTGTTTAAATGTGCTTTATAATGAGAGAGAACGTAGAGATGATTAGCACAGTTTCATAAGTTCCTGCTTGAGGCCTGTGGAGGTAATAAAAGAGAAAGTGGACATGTTTATGTGATTTTTGAGCAGTAAACTCAATGATGTCTTTGATGAAATAGATTAACGTTGGTTGGAAAATCACATTTTATTGCAAAAAAATCTTAATTTATGGCTTAAACGTGGCTCGTAACGCCACCCGGTGTTTCAAACTGTCCCTGCAGAGCTCGAGCTTGCATAGAATCATCTGTATGGAATTTGTCTACGTCATGACATTTATATATCGGAAAAGGTTAACACCCTCTAATCAAAGGTGGGCGGCCCCTCGCCACCAGGGACCGCCTGTGAGGACACATCATCTACCATTCAGAGACGTCCCCCCCCCCCTCCTCTCCTGTCCCTCGACTGTCTCTCACACACACACATCGTTCAAACCGCTGGTTGAGACACCTGCCTTCCTGCTTCAGCCACAGCTGTCTCAGCACCGCTGCCTGTGTCAGTGATTCAAACAGCTCGGGACGATCTGCCCGTTAGGAAGCTAATTGGTATATTGTCCGTGTGTGTGTGTTTGGGGAGAGAGAGAGTGTTATGGGGGGGCGTGTCTTCCCTCTGCCTCACATGACACTTGATCCAAAACTTGAAGGGGTGAAGTTACACTTGAATGTAACATGAGCCACAGAGGAAATAAAGGGCCACTGTGGACCTCACCATGAATTCATGATTTTAATGATTATGTTTTAGAGGCTACGTCTCAGAACTTACGTCATCGTCCAGATCCTCTTCGGGCGAGGAGTCGTCCTTGGCGCTGGAGTTCACGTTGGGGTCGTAAGTCAGGGTCCTGCCGTTGCAGTCCCCGTACTCCGCTATGATGGAAGGCAGGAGAGTAGACGCCTGCAGCAGCTCCAAGGAGCCCGGCCGGAATCGGTTGTTTACCCCGGCCTCCCCCTTGCCTTCGCAGCCATCTTCCTCCTCTCCTCCCTCACCGGATAGAAGGCTCTCCCTCTCTCCGCTGGTGTCTCGCCTCTTGAGGCTCGGCGCCCTTCCCAGGCTGTTCCAGCTGGAGCGCCGGCTTCCCCAGGAGCGGGGCGGGAGAGGGGAGCGGCGTCCGGGACTTGAGAGGCTCTGGAGGGACGGGAAACAGGGATGAGCACAGCATGGGGCCATGGCAATGTGTGTTAGAGTGGTCCCAAGATGGCTACCAGGCTGTTTCTGAGTATCACACGTCTTTTGAATAGCTTTTTGACAATACATATTTTGAGTGCAGCTTCAATGTGAGTTTCTAGATTCTCCTTCATGGTAGTGGCTAGATGATTGAAACCCTTGAGAAGGGGATGTGATGTTCACACTCTATACCTGGATTTTCTGTGAGCAGCTACTGAATTGAAGTACTGTGATAGTTTTTTAGATACTTTTCCTCAAGAGATGTGGGGCATAACCAGCTGTATATATTATATTTTTTATAATGCAAGTTGAACCAATTAATATCAAAAACATATTGTTCAAGCAATGAACTGATTCAGTGTTTGATTAAGCTCACCAGAGAATGCTGGTCATAGGCCAATGGGTCAATTGAGGTGGCGCTCCCACGGCGGGATTCTGAGTGACCAGCTCCCGTCTCCGAGAGCCCCAGTCCCACCTCGCCGTGTCGAGGCGTCCCCACGAGCTCGTCCCCGAGGATGGATTCTGGTCCCAGGGAGCTCTTCGGGGTGGGCATGGGTGTGGCTGCCGTTCGCATTATTATAGGAGGAGCCATGGAGCCGCGAGGGTCCACATGACCGTTAGCTGTCATCATCAGGGAGTACATCTTCAGTTCTGATCGGAGAAGAAGCCATTAAGTCATTGAAATCATCTTTTATACAAAAACAACACCAGATGAGCGTCTCGTGGATCTGTCACACAACCTACCGGTGTCTCTGAGCTGCTCCACCTTCTCGTCCTCCTCAAAGTTGTCCGATTTCTTCTCATCGTCTGAATCGGACCTGTTGGCGTCACCCTACAACACACACATACAGATTCAGGCAAATAGGCGTTTCTCTTCTGAGTTATTCATCGTGGAGATGATTACAAGTTGAGTTTTTAATCAAGGCCCGGAGATTTTCACGCTTGAAGGCGCAGCGCACCTGGGCCACACACGATAACAGGGCAGGATGAGGAAGAATTGATTATTTGAAATTGTCAGTGGGTGTGTTCTGGGCTGGTTATAATTTGCATCCTGTCCTCGTCTTTAAAAGCAGCGGTGCTTTGCATGATGTGACAGGTTGATTGGGGTTCAGACTCGCGACCCTCAGATGGCTCCGCTGGGAGTTAATTAACAGCAAGTCAGGGTCTGCATACGGCATGAGTACACACAGCTGAGGGACGCTGTTAGGAAACAGACACTGATCTTTACTCTGCTCTACTGGAATTATTGCTGTCATCAGTTTGACGTTTAAGAGAAAATCTCTTAAAGGGAAACAAATGAGCATCTGGGAAAAGTCACCAAGAATTTGAGAGCAACATATGCTGTGTTGACTTGATCCTAGTGGTGGAGGCATGGATTGATGGTATGATGGATTCTTGACATACATATTGAACTGCGCTACAGGATTTCCAGAGAGACTGAATGTGGAGATGGACGACAGGTCTCCACTTCCGCCAAATGGAGCCAAAATGTCCTGGGCACGAATGCTGTCGTCCAGTTTGCACAGCAGCGATCAGGGGAGAGCGTCAGCCTCAATGGTCAATCATGATGTTTCATTTACTTACTGGAAAAATGCTCAGGTCTCCTCGATTAACACGGAGGAGGCTAGATTTATGACCTGTACTGCAGCCAGACACCAGGTGGCGATTGAGAGGTTTTGGCTTCACTCATACTGGTAATATAAAAGTGATGTTTCATCAAAAGTGGTGATGAGGTTGTGTGATAAATGAAAATCCTGCATCTTAAACTGTGTTTGAAAAGGACAATGAATGGGTCTCTTTCCTTGTTTTTTGCATCCGGAGCCTTACAGCTGCACATGGAAAATGATCGAGTGTGTAAGTGTCAAAACAAATCAAATGACACGGAACTGAATATGCAGAAATCCACAACGCCACCTCACCTCGGCCTGGAAGCCCTCGACCAAGATGGCCACCAGCAAGTTGAAGAGCACGTAGTTGCCAAATGTCATGAGAGCGACAAAGTAGAGGGCCGCCCACGGAGAGGTAGAGGCCATGCCGTTATACAACACCACGTTCCAGTCCTCCTGGGTCAGAATCTGTCGAGTGAATGAAACAACATCGTGAGCGAGCGGCTGAGGGTCCGCAGGCGCAAAGACGTGTGTGGCAGGAGGTTAAAGGGAGGACAAGAAAGAGAGAGAATGGGAGACGGATGGAAAAGTAATGAAAGGAATGGAGCAGTGTCAGCCTTTACTGCACTTGTGGGATGTATATGCTTTATAAAGCCCACGACTGAGCCACCTTTATTGCCATCTGTGCACAATGCTTCAGACACAAGGGACTCGTATTCATTGACATGAAACTTGCACTGTATGTGTGTGTGTGTGTGTGTGTGTGTGTGTGTCGGTGCCTGAATCAACGTGTGTGATGGAAGAATCTAAAAGCAGGACGGTGTGCACGATGCAGCAGGAACTCTCGCTGCCCACTCATTACACTCACTGTGGCAGGAAGGCCATTCATTGTGGTCGAATGTGTGTATCTACATATACAGCTCCCCCCCAAAAAAAGATATAGGAAACAAATATCTATATTGTGAGCGCTACCCCCTCATATGACAGTGGAGTTAGAATAAAATGCCTCTTCAGCATCTTGAGTGAGACAGCCCACTGCGTTCTGCACTCGAACTTTCCGCTGACACGTCCAGTATAGAAAGGAGGACAATCTACTGTATGTGGAGCAATTGAACAATATCCCCACATGGGGAGAGCAAAAAAATAGTAGTGAAAGAGAAAAGAGGGGACGGGGGGGGTGTATGCATAAGCAGAATTTCTCATTGCACTGCAGTCGACTAATGAGCAGAACTTGGCAGTTCAGTTTGGCTCACACAAATACACACATTCGCGTAAACACACTCAGAGCTTGACATTTCTGAGTTGAGGTGGCAAAGGAAAACACACGGGGTCGGTGCTGGGATATAAATATAAGCGCAGCAAATATACTGAGCTCAGGACGTGATGCTCTGGCTGCCATTTTTCCACTTTTTTTTAGTTACAGCAGCATTTTCCAAACCAAATGGGAATACAGGGTCAATCTTTAAGTTACAGAGACAAGAACTTACCTGGAACACCGTGACAATGGCCCAAAGTAGAGAGTCAAAGTTCTTGCGGTCAGGGATTGTGTCGTCATCTTCCGTTTTGTGACTGAATTTGCAGCCGAACAGATGCATACCCAGGATACTGCAGGGAAGTGAGGACAACGCAGACATTACACGATATAAAAATCACAAATGTACATTTTCAAGATTCAAGCTGGGCTGTGGGGGGGTGACGTGCCGCTTGTGCACACCTGAATGTGAAGATGAAAAGCATCAGCAGCATGCAGAAGGTGGCCACGTTGTCCATGGTCTTCATCAGCACCACCAGTTGCCTCCTCAGGGCGGGCAGGAATCGAACCAGCTTCAGGACCCGCAGCAGACGAAACGTTCGCAGGACGGACAGCCCGCCGTCCGACTGGCCAATGATCTCCCACACGCTGAGAACCACAAAACAAGAAGATTGCAATTTGCACATCTGGTGGAAAACTGATAAAAACACGGTGAAATGTTGCGTTGTCTAAATCAAACTAATATTCAAACTAAGTTATATTCAATGGCAACATTACATCGCACATATTTCCACATTTTCTTTTGGAGGAAATGTGAAAATGTGTGTTCAGGCTACAGATTTACTCACTGGCAGTAAATATGTAATGTGTGGTGTCTCCCCTTCAGTCGCACATGTAACATATCAACACATTTAAAGCCCCCACTTGATCCATCATGTGACTGTGACAGTCATAGATACGGTAAAGATGGATTCTGCAGCAGTGAATCTGATGCTCGAGACTTAATGACTGACAGGCTACAGATGAAATATGAAGAGGGGTGTGGCCCTGAATCAGAGCTGTGGTGTAGTTTGTGAAATCGACGATGAGCCGACACACGGTTCGATCCAGAGTAGGAATCAGGAGTGATTGTAGTCGACCAGGTTTCAGAGAGGGAAGCATGTGAGTTAAAATGCAAAGATAAGTCTGGGTGGGTTAATATTACCTGATGATAACGATGATGCTATCGAAGATGTTGTACGGGTTCCTGATGTATCCGAACAAGCCAAACGCCAGCAGCATGAAGAACATCTCCAAGACGAACATACTGGTGAAGACGATGTTACTGATCTCCAACACATCAGTCAGCTGCTCGGGCTGGAGGGATGGAGGGATGGAGGGATGGAGGGATGGGGAGGAAGATAAGAGTAAGAGACGGACGAGAAAAAGAGGCAAGAAGAAAGAAATACAGAAAACAAGAAGAAATATACGAAAACGGGTCAATAAATATCTCCAACCTATTATCCAAGAACTGTAAAATCCCTTTTAGTCTCTGTGCTCTGAGCTGAGACCATATCAATCAAATGCAGAGCCGTAGTCAGGGCCAATCAATCAAATGGGAACAACGGCGCCCATCGATCACTTCTGACCCACTCCACTTACCTCACAGTACAGTCAGGGATTTAACTGAGACCCCCCCCACGGGAAAGCACGTGGCTCGAGTCTTTTATGGAAAACCCTGCAGTTTTGTGCTCTGCTAAATGCGTCATGGGGCCGCGACCCCTTCGGCTTGAGCTGAATCAGTGATATAAAGGGGATGCGGACTCAACACTTTACAATTATATCACATATCAACATCCATCCATGCAACCTGCACAGGCCTGAGGTTAGATATAGTGTTTCTGTCCCGCTCGAGTAAATCAAAGCAGTAAAATGGCTTTAAAGGTTCAGTAAAAATGTTCTTATTAACCTGATTATCTGTATCATGTGTATGTGTATTGGTATATTTCATATCGTCCTCCTGCACTCTCAGAAGAGTCCTTTGCTGACACTCTCTGTACTTATATGACATTCTCATTCCTCCCCCATACTTCATATTCCCATACTTCTTCATACAGCACAATGATTCCTTGGTATTAAGACCTAATGAATAATTATGATTCCCAGACGATTCCTCAGCTTTTCAATGCAATGATGGAAAGTTATTAACAAAATCTGGGGGATCAACAAGGCCCAAAGCCCATTTCATATCCAGGCCCATGGTGAATAAAAGCAGATGGATCATATTCTGTATTAATTAACACACTGCCGTGATTAATGTGAAATACAAAATCCCAGACATCCTGCTACGAGCACAGAGAGGTTTTTCTTTTGTGATTTAATTAAGTTGGAAAACTCTGGATTAGCTGGTTTTGTTAAATGGGATTGGCATCGCACCTTGATTGATTAATAACCTAACAGAGTTTTGGCTTGAAAATCTGCTGTGGCACTGGAAAAAGGAGGAATTTATATATAATAGGCCGGGAGGAACACACAGGGAGGAGTTCACC